>NW_017670438.1:284323-286933 GCF_001879085.1 Nicotiana attenuata
CGGCATTTCAAGCCTAAATGAGCTACGGACCTCCAAATAACATTCCGAACACGCTCCCAACCCCGAAATCACCTAACGGAGCTAACGGAACCATCGGATTTCCATTCCGAGGTCGTCTTCACACTGTTCCGAATACGGACCATTTTTCAACTCTTAAACTCTCATTTAGGGACTAAGTGTCCCAAAACACTCCGAATCCTAATACCGAACGTCCCGGCAAGCCAAAATAGCAGAAATGAACTTAGGGAAAGCGGTTAATGGGGGATCGGGACGTAAATTCCAAAAACGACCGGCCGGGTCGTTACATCCTCCTACACTTAAACATTCGTTCGACCTCGAACGCGCATAGAGAACATACCTGAAGAAGTGAAGAGATGAGGGTACTGGCTGCGCATATCCTGCTCGGTCTCCCAAGTCGCCTCCTCGGCCGGTTGACCCCGCCACTGAACCTTTACTGAAGCTATGTTCTTTGACCTCAACTTTCTGATCTGCCTGTCCAAAATAGCCAGTGGCTCCTCAACATAGGATAGATCCTTGTCCAATTGGACTGAACTGAAATCCAACACGTGCGACGGATCACCGTGATACCTCCGGAGCATCGAAACATGAAATACCAGATGGACTCCGGCCAAGCTGGGAGGTAAGGCAAGCTCATAAGCAACCTCCCCAACTCGCCTCAAGATCTCAAAAGGGCCAATAAACCTCGGACTCAGCTTCCCTTTCTTTCCAAACCTCATGACGCCCTTCATAGGCGAGACCCGAAGCAGAACCCGCTCACCAACCATATATGAAATATCACGAACCTTCCTGTCTGCGTAACTCTTCTGCCTAGACTGGGCTGTACGGAGTCTGTCCTGAATCACCTTGACCTTCTCCAATGCATCCTGAACCATCTCTGTACCCAGTAGCCTGGCCTCACCCGGCTCAAACTAACCCACCGGAGATCTACATCTCCTGCCATATAAAGCCTCATACGGCGCCATCTGAATGTTAGACTGATAACTGTTGTTATAAGCAAACTCCGCCAATGGCAAGAAATGATCCCAAGACCCCCCAAACTCAATCACGCACGCACGGAGCATGTCCTCAAGAATCTGAATGGTGCGCTCGGACTGTCCGTCCGCCTGGGGGTGAAAAGCTGTGCTCAACTCCACCCGAGTGCCTAACTCCTGCTGCACAGCTCTCCAGAACCGCGATGTAAATTGAGTACCTCTGTCTGAAATGATAGAAACTGGAATACCATGCAACCGAACGATCTCCCTGATATAGATCTCCGCCAACCGCTCCGATGAATAAGTGGTATACACAGGTATGAAATGAGCGGACTTGGTCAGCCGGTCCACAATAACCCAGATGGAATCAAACTTCTTCAAGGTCCGTGGAAGTCCGGATACAAAATCCATGGTGATAAGGCTTTAAGGCCTGAACATCCATCCGCTGGCAATTAAGGCATCTAGACACATAACCAACTATATCCTTCTTCATCCGCCTCCACCAGTAGTGCTGCCTCAGGTCCTGATACATCTTCGCGGCACCCGGATGGATGGAATACCGTGAACTATGGGCCTCTGCTAGAATCCTCTCTCGAAGGCCATCAACATTGGGAACACAAATCCGGCCCTGCATCCTCAATACTCCATCATCTCCAATGGTCACATTCCTGGCATCACCACGCTGAACCTTGTCCCGAAGGACAAGCAAATGAGGGTCATCATACTGCCGCTCCCTGATACGGTCAAATTGGGAAGACCGGGAAACCACACAGGCTAGAACCCGACTGGGCTCCGAAAGATCCAATCTCACGAACTGGCTGGCTAAGGCCTGAACATCCATCGCCATAGGCCTCTCTGAAGCTGGTAAATATGCCAAACTCCCCAAACTCTCCGCCCGGCGACTCAAGGCATCCGCCACCATATTGGCCTTGCCCGGGTGATATAGGATAGTGATGTCATAATCCTTCAGCAGCTCTAACCACCTCCTCTGACGCATGTTGAGATCCTTTTGCTTGAGCAAGTGCTGTAAACTCCGATGATCAGTATAGATCTCGCAAGGCACTCCATATAAATAATGACGCCAGATCTTCAAGGCATGAACAATGGCAGCTAACTCAAGGTCGTGAATAGGGTAATTCTTTTCATGTACCCTCAACTGTCTGGATGCGTAGGCAATCACCCTACTGTCCTGCATCAACACTGCTCCAAGGCCAACTCTCGAGGCGTCACAATAGACAGTATAAGACCCCGAACCGGTAGGCAACATCAAGATAGGGGCTGTAGTCAAAGCTGTCTTGAGCTTCTGAAAGCTCGCCTCATACTCCTCTGTCCACTGAAATGGGGCACCCTTCTGGGTCAATCTAGTCATAGGGGCAGCAATCGATGAAAATCCCCCCACGAAACGACGGTAGTAACCCGCCAAGCCAAGGAAACTGCGAATCTCAGTAGCTGAGGACGGCCTGGGCCAACTCTGCACGGCCTCTACCTTCCTCGGATCCACCCGAATACCCTCACTAGAAATCACATGGCCTAAGAATGCCACAGAACTCAACCAAAACTCACATTTTGAAAACTTTGCATATAACTTTTTCTCCCTCAAGGTCTGTAGCACGGTCCT
>NW_017670438.1:288941-311583 GCF_001879085.1 Nicotiana attenuata
GTCTGATCATCTCGAGTAGCGCGTGTCCTCACCATTTGTGAGAGAATAGAAGATAGAAGTTTAGAATTGATGTCAAAAATATCGCACGACAAGGAATCCAAATGAAGTGAAGATTTTTCCTAAACAGTTACATAGCCTCTCGTAGATAAGTACAGACGTCTCCGTACCGATCAGCGAGACTCTAATAAACCGTCCTGTGTTCCGTGACTCCTATGAACCTAGAGCTCTGATACCAACTTGTCACGACCCTAGTTCACCAATTGTGAACACGTCATGACGGCACCTAGTCTTCACGACTAGGTAAGCCTAACACATTGCGAAAGTAACAACATTTGCGAAATTTATATTCGAAGCTAAATAACATGAGTAATGTATACAGTTGCCGCCTGGCACATACACTTTAATACAAAATACTGAAATAACCTCCAAGACCCGGAAACCCACGGGCAACACAGGCTATAAGAAATCTTACACTGCTCTAGTCACCAGAATAGTCTAATACAAAGAGGGATCAAAATAACATCTAACAACTATGGATAAAATGAGAAGGA
Organism: Nicotiana attenuata; assembly: GCF_001879085.1. Classification (NCBI taxonomy): domain Eukaryota; kingdom Viridiplantae; phylum Streptophyta; class Magnoliopsida; order Solanales; family Solanaceae; genus Nicotiana; species Nicotiana attenuata. The sequence goes on from NW_017670438.1 coordinate 289,493, forward strand.
GACTTTGCGGATCTGCGGACGTAGCAGATGTATACCTCAAGTCCCCAATACGCTCCTTGACAGCTACTGGCGGTACGCCTGCTCAGAAGCACCTGGATCTGCACATGAAAAACATGCGCAGAAGAGGCGTAAGTACACCACAACGGTACTCAGTAAGTGCCAAGCCTAACCTCGATTGGGTAGTGACGAGGAAAAGGTCAGGGCCCTACTGAGACAGAAACAATAAAATAGCAAGATATTAACAGTATCGAAGTCTGAAGAAAACTAATGAACACAGCGATGTGATAAGATAGATCAATGAAATATAGAACTGCAAGACAAAACAGAAACACAGAGTAAATACAGCAAAATTACAAGAAATACCGACGGGGGTCTCCCAGGATACCGTCCTGTAGCCCTTTTTCAACTGTCCAATGGAACTTCTGGGATACCGTCCCGTAGTCCAAATCTCATATCGATATCAAAAGATCTCCCGAGATACCGTCCCGTAGTCCCAAAATAAAAGTGCAGGGAAATCTCCCGGGATACCGTCCCGTAGTTCCAAAATAAAAGTATAGGGGAATCTCCCGGGATACCGTCCCATAGTCCCAAAATAAAAGTACAGGGGGATCTCCCGGGAATCAAACCCGTAGTCCCAAAGTAAACAATCAAGGGGGAACTCCCGGAATCCGCATCCGTAGTCCCAATATAAATGCGCAACCAACATCAACGAATTATTCAGAAATTTAAGTACAACAATACAAGGCATCAAATAATACTGGCCTAACATGCTCCACGTAATCACAGTTAAGACAATTTAAGCAAATAGGCAGCTTGGATCAATTAAACATGCTCTTCTACGCTAGCACAGGCTATAAAAGCAAGTAAAGTAAGGCAAATATGAAAGAGAATCCAAATCAAGTATTTAAGTAAAAATCCGGGTTTCAACACAGGCTATTCTGGTGACTAGAGCAGTGTAAGATTTCTTATAGCCTGTGTTGCTCGTGGGTTTCCGGGTCTTGGAGGTTATTTCAGTATTTTGTATTAAAGTGTATGTGCCAGGCGGCAACTGTATAAATTACTCATGTTATTTAGCTTCGAATATAAATTTCGCAAATGTTGTTACTTCCGCAATGTGTTAGGCTTACCTAGTCGTGAAGACTAGGTGCCGTCATGACGTGTTCACAATTGGTGAACTAGGGTCGTGACAGTTTTCTTGGGTATAAAGGATACTATATGTGAAAAAGACCTTTGACTTGTGATGTGATTGAACCATTAGATCTGTATCCTAATTATAGATTCATAGCAACAAGAATAATTGAATTCCGACGCCGTATGAGAGAGTTATGTCCATTTCCGTGTCGAGAAAGATTGCGGGTGTTGCTGGTGCTCAGTTATCGCAATTACGAAATTCCCTTTGCAATTGCGAAGATTGTAGACTTCTGCCTTGGTTTGCAATGTTCGCAATTGCGAAGCCTATAGATTTTTGCCTTGGTTCAAAATTGTGAACATTTGTTCGTAATTGCGAAGCCTGTAGATTTTGCCTTGGTTCGCAATTGTGAACACTTGTCCGTAATTGCGAGGCTTTGCAAATGCGAACCCTGTGACGAAAATGCGGAATCTGCACCGGTAAAAGGGCTGGGAGACGGGATTTTGGAGACATTCTCTCATTTTTGGAACCCTGGGCTCGGTAGGGGCGATTTTGAAGAAGGAGTTTTATCTACAATCTTTGGGTAAATGATTTTGTTCCATTTCCAATTATTTTACATGATTATACATGGGATTTAACATCAAAATTCGGAGAATCAAAGTGAAATTTCAAGAAATTTTAGATATGTTTTGAGAAATAAGAATTTGAGTGTTGAGAGTCGATTTGAACTCGGACCTTTAAACAAAATGTATGTATGGACTTGTGCGGTTATGTGTAACATTTATTTACAAAAAAATTCGGAATTCGAGCATGGGGGCTCGAGTGTTGACTTTGTTGAATTTCCGAGTGAAGTTGGGAATTTATTATAACTTGATTGATTATGAGTGTTGGAGTATTTTTTTTATTAGTTTTCACGTTGTTTGACTAGTTTTGGGCCGATGGGCATCGGTTTGAGGGTTTAGAGAGGCATTGGAGCTAGTTAACGAACTTCGGATCGAGTTAAGTCTCCCGTCTAACCATGTGAGGAGGAAATTACCCCGTAGGTGTTATATTTGTTATGTGCTACTTGTTGTGGGAGCTACGCACGTATGAGGTGACGAGTTTCCGTGTGTATGCTAGAATTCTTGATTATGTACGGATAGACTTAGACTCATTCCATGCTTTAATTGTATTATTTGCGTTATTCTTGCCTGTTCAATTGCTTTAATTCGCATTATGACCTGAGACTAGACTCGTTTAGAGTAATGGACTCGTTATTTAAGATACTTGACGAGCTACTTGTTTACCCGTAGAAATTGTACTTCCCTTATTGATTTCTTCCATGTTGTGTGTATCCATCGGAAAGTTTTCTTGTATCTCATAACTCACACGCATATTCATGAGTGCGGTCAAAGACCCGTAAAAGCTTCATATTCTAATGGGATTGGGCCGTTCGCGTCGACAACTTCATGAAATACTATTAATGAATCGGGTCGTTCGCCTCGGCAGGATATTGTACCGCACTCTTATGGGATCGGGCTGTTCGCCTCGGCAGTATCATGTAGCACACTCTAATGGGATCGGGCCGTTCGCCTCAGCAGTATCATGTAACACACTCTTATGGGATCGGGTCATTCGCCTCGGCAGTATCACGTAACACACTCTTATGGGATCGAGTCGTTCGCCTCGGCAGTATCATGTAATATACTTTTATGGGATCGGGCTATTCACCTTGGCAGTATCATGTAACACACTTTTATGGGATCGGACCGTTCGCCTCGGTAGTATCATGTATCAACTCCTATGGGATCGAGTCATTCGCCTCGGCAACTTCATGAAATACTATTACAGGATCGGACCGTTTGCCTCGGCAGAATCGCGCGTAATATTTGACAAGAATCCAGTGTATCCGTGAGTTTTTCTTACCTAAGTTCGATGACCTATCTGGTGGGGACCGCATTACATACTCCATTTGAGGAGGTAACCGATGTTTGAGGACTTGTGTTTACTGTTCAGATGAGGATCATATCATGTACCTATATTTATTTTCACAGTTTAATTTCCATGCTTCATAATTGTTTACTTTCTACTGTACTTGATTTATTGGACCACTAGTAAGTGTCGATGTCGACCCCTTGTCACTACTGCTCCGAAGTTAGGCTAGATACTTACTGGGTACGCGTTGATTTACGTACTCATGCTTTACTGGGTGCAAAGGTGCAGCTATTGCAGGGACTTTACGGTGAGTTGCATCCCATGTTATGATCTGCAGCATACGGAGTCTCTATCATAATTATTTACATAATCCTGTCTATCTTGTATTCCAGACATATGTTGTATTGCTATTGTACTTCCTAGTAAATGCTCATACACTTGTGACACCGGATTTTGGGGTGTTAAAGAAATTGTTTATTATTTTGCTTACCTTTGAGACACTTTTACTTTATATTTTACTTAAATCATACATATCTATGATTTTTGATGCATCGATCTCTCTATATAATAAGATTCATGAAGTAAAAAATAATAAAATGAAAAATTAAGCTGGTAGTTCACCGTTGGCTTGCCTAATGGCGACATTGGCCGCCATCACGACCTATAGCGGGTTTTGAATCGTGACAGATATTTGTGAATCATCCAAGGGAACCATAAATATCTGAGATAAATGAAGATCTAGATGGCATGACAAATGAACCAATTCTAGAAAGAAGACAAGAACTTGCGGCACCAAAAGCAGTGGGAACTGGCTTCCATACTCTTATCTTGGATGACATCAAATAATAAATAATTTATAAAATATCAAATAAAAATGTAAAGATTCTATTTAATGGTATTAAATTTTATAAAAATAGAAAATTAGGATAACGTATATAAAAAAATTATTTTGACAAAGAATGGTTAAAAAATATAATTAATTGTAATAAACATGACATAAATTATGATAAAAGTCATAAAATTCTATTTAAAATTCCATAAAATATATATGAAATGCTTCAAATTTAAAAATACTTTTTGATTAATTGACTAAACATAAATAATTTTAAAAATAAATTATCCTAATATTATGCAAAAATGCTAAATTAAATAATTATATACCAAAATAGAAAATTTGTTTTTACGACAACCTACTTTAATAATAATTTAAAATATTGTGAGATAATAATAGTCCTGTTTCGAAATATGATAAATAGTAATATCATGATAAACATTAGGTAAGTGGTACTAAAACATATTATAAGATAAATAACTAAAGAAAATTTAAATTGGTACTAAAACATATTATAAGATAAATAACTAAAGAAAATTTAAATAGGATATGAGGGGTACAAAATTGAGTATCAACACCAAAGCTCCAGGTGCAGGCTACCATTTTGTTCATGGTAGTTTCGGACTTGTATTTTTACTTATGTATGTTCCAAACAAATGTTGTATTATTCTTTGCACTAATATTGTATTTTTAAATATTTTAATGGCTCATGACTTGTATTATCAGTTTTGAGAATAGTTGTATTAACTTTCGTTTTGTTATTATATAATTTATTTGATAATCTTCAATTCAAGTTGTGTTAAATCTGTAAAAATAGCACGGGCTAGCTAGTTTTCGTACTCGTAATTAAAAAATAGACAGCATTTGCAAAGTCATTGAAAAATAGCTACTATTTTGGTGCAACACAGAAAGTTCCAGCATAATATACTGGAGATTGGTGCACTCGTGTATGAACTTCCAGCATATTATGCTGGAACTCCAGCATACGAAAAACTCCAGCATAATATACTCGAGATTGGAGCACCTGTGTATGAACTTCCAGCACATTATGCTGGAACTCCAGTATATTATGCCAGAATATTTTTCAGATTTATCTATACATGAAAAGTAGCTAAATTTCGATTACTTTTGAAACTGTGGCTATTTTTCAATTACTACATGTAAATCTGGCTATTTTTGAATTTCACCCATTAGATCTTGGTTGGTTTATCTAGTTGATTGGGTTAGGTGCCATCATAACTTGGGATTTGGGTCGTGATAATGAATTAGTCCCTGTATAAGACTGTCACGACCTAATTTCTCTCTCCGTCGTGATGGCACCTAGTCTCTACGACTAGGTAAGCCTAACACTTTGCGGAAATGAAATAAAGCATGAACATTAACTACTAACAGTAACAGATATCTAATAAGCAACCGAATGCCATTCGGCATATACAATTATCACCTCTGAAATGTACCAAATAATTTCCAAAACCCGGAACACCGCAAGTCACAAGCTACTAAGAAGTCTTAGCTATTCTATACATCACTTCTATAGAAAGAAGGAAAATGAACATAGGAAAATAGAGGGGGACTCTGAGGATATGCGGGCGCGGGCAGATGTACCTTGAAGTCTCCAATAAGCTACCACGACTACAACTAGTGATGAGGTTGGTAAGATGAAACTGGATTTGCACACGAAAAATATGTGCAGGAAAGGGCGTGAGTACACCACAACGGTACCTAGTAAGTGCCAAGCCTAACCTCGGTCGAGTAGTGACTAGATCAGGTCAGGGCCCTACTGGTATAAATATAACGAAATAAGACAGAACTAGAATACACAGTCAAAATAAATACGTGAATATAACAGGAATGGAATTATAGAAAGCAACAGCTCAAAATACAGAGATAACAACAGGGGATCTCTCGATATACCGTCTCGTAGTCCCAAATATAAATGTGCAGGGGGATCTCCCGGAATACCATTCCGTTGTCCCAAAGTAAATATGCAGAACATGGGGGATCTCCCGGAATACCGTTCCGTAGTCTCAAAGTAAATATGCAGTACAGGGGGATCTCCCGAAATACCGTTCCGTAGTCCCAAAGTAAATATGCAGCTCAACCAATATAAATAACAGTTACAACAAGAAACCTACAGTTTGACTAAGTTCAAGTCAAAGAAACCAGGTAATTTCACTAAACATGTTGCACAGAGTTCAAATAGGCAGTTAAAACACGTATGCATGTTATTCTAACTAAACAGGATAGTTACATATGCTAGTGTAGTTCAAATAAGGAGAAACAGGTTATGGCTTAGTGAAAAGGAGGCTCTACAACAAATAGCCCGTGTACATACTTGTCACATCACGTACACAGTGCTCACATATCAAAAAAATACCAAATCCTAAGAAGAGTTCTCCCACACAAGGTTAGGCAAGCCACTTACCTCAAATCAAGCTCAATTCAATCTATCACAATGCTCTTTCCACGAATATCTGACTCCGGATGGCCCAAATCTAGCCAAATCAATTACATAACATAAATATAGCTACAAAAAACTAATCTAACTAATGAAATCAAAGTTAAGGAAAGAAATTGGAAAAAGCGCCCAAAAAGCCTCCCGGGGCCCACGTCTCGGAATTGGATAAAAGTTACCAAATATGAAAAACCATTCACTCACGAGTTTACTCGTTCCAAAATTATCCTAATCCGATGTCTAATTCCCAATCAAAACTCAGGAATTCGGTTGGGAAACTTTTCCCCCATTTTTCCAATTTTTCAATACAAATTCGAAATTAAATGGTAGAAAACAACTCTAGATTAATCAAATACAACTAAAAGCGAGTTAGGAACCGTTACCCCAAAGCTCTCTCTCTGAAAATCCCTCAAAGAATCGCCAACTTTCGAGCTCTCAAGCCCGAAAATGGAGAATGAATTCAAACCCTCGAAACTCTCTCTTTTCTGCCCAGCAAACTCGCTTCTGCGAGCCTTCAACCGCATGCGCTCCCGCACCTGCGGAAAATCCATCCCAGGTGTGAAAATCACTTAAGTCCTCAATGGGCCGCATCTGCGATAAGGTGGCCGTACCTGCGGAAAGTCCCCCGCTTCTGCAAATACCCTAGCGTATCTGCGGGCATCGCAGATGCGAAATTCTCCTCGCACCCGCGATCCTAGCTTGGGCTGTCCAAATCCGCTTCTGCACTTGCTTTTCTGCATTTGCGAGCCCGCACATGCGGTCTCCCCACCGCAGGTGCGAAAACACCAGATGCCTGAAACTTCAGCAATGGCCTAAGTCCAAATTTCAATGCGTTGAGCATCCGAAACATACCAGAGGCCTCTGGGACCTCAACCAAACATACCAACCAATCCTAAAATACCATACAAGCTTAGTCGAGGCCTAAAATCACATCAAACAATGCTAATAACACAAATCACCCTCCAATCCAAACTTAATGAACTTGAAACTTCCAAATTCGACAACCGATGCCGAAACCAACCAAACCACGTCCGATTGACCCCAAATATTTCACACAAGTCATATTCCACCCTACGGACCAATTCCAACTTCCAAAATCGGATTCCGACCCCGATATCAAAAATTCCACTACCTGCCCAAACTCCAAAAAATTGACTTTCGTCATTTCAAGCCTAAATTAGCTACGGGCCTCCAAAACACAATCTGGACATGCTCCTAAGTTCAAAATCACCTAACGGAGCTAACGGAATTGATGGAACTTCATTCTGGAGTCGTCTTCACACAATTCCGACTACGGTCCCAATTCTAAGGCTTAAACTCCCATTTAGGGACTAAGTATCCCAAAATACTCCAAAACCCAAAATGAAACCTCCCAGCAAGTCACAATAGTAGAAATAGATACGGGGAAAGCAATTAATAGGGAATCGGGGCTCTAACTCTTAAAACGACCGGTCGGGTCAGTACAAAAACTATGCATAACTTATTACATTAGTTGTTTTTCATGATCATCAATTCTTCACTGCAAATAAATTGTTTAGTAACTTTTCTGGGCGACGTTCTCTATTCTTTAACACTTTGCTTCTGTAAACAATTTAAACTTAGCAGAAAGATAGAGCATTTTCAGGTGTTTTTGTCATGTGGGGTTGACATCAAAATTCAAGAAAAGTTATAGATTCAAATCAGATAACTCGCCGTTCTCAATTAGTGGAAACTCTTCATAGTAGGAATCTTTGGGGAAACGAACGGAACTCAAGAATTCTTTCATTTTTCAATTTCCATCGAAATCTGAATTGATTCAAAGCTCACCGCCGACGACTTTCCGCCTGAAATCGTTTCAGAAACATTAACAAATTCTATGATTGGCTTGGTTTTCACATATGAATTGCATTTGGCCGGAAAATACAGAACCCTCCGTCGTATTATTATGTGAAATTGGTATTCTATTTTTATTTGCGGTGAAATTCCGGTGAAATTGACAAATCGCCTAAACTTTCCTATACACGGGTTCGGGAGGCAGCATCATTCAGCGGATTTGGAAGCGCGTTTGGACATCCCCGACTGTGATCCAGGTTCTATCTTTCTTGAATTGTATTTGCTCACATCCATTTATTGTTTGTCGGCAATTTTGATTGGATTGATTGCTTTTTCTATCTTTTCTACTAGTTTTTTAAGCTTAAGGTTTCATCTATTCATTTTAATTCTGCATTTGCATAGGGGTAGTTTTGTAGACGTGGTAGATTCATTGTTCTAGTGCCTGCTCGCGTTACTGTTCTCGTAGTAGTTCCTTTGAGTTGTTTTTAGCTTTTGGGTTCGTAGTTTGTAGTCCGTCGTTCCTGTTACTGGTTCTTAGTGGTAGTATTTACCTAATACCTTTTGCTTATAGTGGCGATAGTGAACGATGTGAGAGTAAGGTCATGTCCTAGGATGGGGCTGGGGGTGGGGTCCAGGGATGGGAAGGGGGGTAAGAAAGCCTCTAGGCTGAGAGTTGGGTCTTGGAACATTGGGACGTTGACGGGGAAGTCTATAGCATTAGGTAAGATTCTTCAGAAGAGGAAGATCAATATAGCTTGTGTTCAGGAGACTAGATGGAAGGGTACTAGGTCACGAGATGTAGACGGGTTTAAGCTATGGTACTCAGGGAGCGCTGGGGGTAAGAATAGGGTAGGTATTTTAGTTGACAGAGACCTCAGGGAGCTCGTGGTTGAGGTTAGGAGGGTAAATGATAGGTTGATGAGTATTAAGTTGGTAGTTGGTGGGTTTACTGTAAACGTGATTAGTGCATACGCTCCTCAGGTAGGTTTGGACCAGGAGGTCAAGGAGCAATTCTGGGAGGATTTGGACGAGATGGTGTGTAGTATCTCGCACACAGAGAAGTTGTTCGTTGGCAGAGATTTCAATAGTCATATTGGGGCTAGTGCTAGGGGTTATGATGATGTGCATGGCGGGTACAGTTTTGGGGATAGGAATGAGGGAGGTAATTCACTATTGGATTTTGCTAGAGCTTTTGATTTTGTTATAGCTAACTCAAGTTTTCCGAAGAGGGAAGAGCACCTGGTCACTTTCCAGAATTCAATGGGCAAGACTCAGATTGATTATTTTCTCTACAGGAAATGAGATAAAGGTCTGTGCACTGACTGCTAGGTCATCCCAAGTGAGCACCTCACGACTCTACATAGGCTCCTAATTATGGACCTGGAGATCAAGAGGAGTAGGAGGAAGAGGGCGGGGTGCAGGCAACCTAAGATCAAGTGGGGTAACATGACCAAGGACAAAACTCAGAAGTTAGGGGAGAAGTTGTTGGCTATGAGGGCCTGGATGAGTAGGGGGACGCGTCTAGTATGTGGTTCACGACTGCGAATTGCATTAGGGTAGCTGCTAGAGAGGTCCTAGGGGTCACGAAGAGCTCTCCTGGGGGTCATAGAGGGGACTAGTGGTGGAATGGAGAGGTTCAAGGTAAAGTGGAAGCTACGAAAGCTGCTTATCTGAAGCTAGTGGAGAGTACAAACGAGGAGGAAAAAAGACTTATCGGGAGTGTTACAGAAAGGCAAAGAAAGAGGCGAAGTTAGCAATTTTGATGGCAAAGAATGCGGCATTTGCTCGTTTGTACGAAGAGCTCGAAGGCAAAGGCAGGGACAAGAAGTTGTACCGGTTGGCCAACATGAGGGAGAGGAAAGCCCGCGACTTAGACCAAGTCAAGTGCATCAAGGATGAGGATGGCAAAGTGCTGATGGACGAGGCACTTATTAGGAGAAGATGGCTGACATACTACCATAAATTGTTGTACGAGGAGGGGGATAGACGCATTGTGTTGGGTGAGTTAGAGCACTCTGAGAGTCGGCGGGATTTTGGGTACTGTAGGCGGATTACGGTGGAGGAGGTGGAAGGGGCAATGCGTAAGACGTGCAGGGGCAGAGCGACGGGGCCAGACGAAATCTCGGTGAAATTCGAGAAGAGCGCGGGGCGGGCAGGTTTGGAGTGGCTCACTGGGCTGTTTAATGTTATTTTTAAGACAAAGAAGATGCCTGGAGAATGGATGTGGAGTACGATGGTTCCGCTTTACAAGAACAAGGGTGATATCCAGAATTGCAACAATTATAGGGGTATCAAGTTATTGAGTCGCACTATGAAGGTTTGGGAGAGGGTGGTGGAGGCCAAGGTGAGGAGGTACGTGTCTATTTCCGAGAATCAGTTTGGATTCATGTCGGGGCATTCGACTACGGAAGCGATTCATCTGGTAAGGAGATTAGTGGAGCAGTACAGGGAGAGGAAGAAGGATTTGCATATGGTGTTTATTGACCTTGAGAAATCATACGATAAAGTCTCGAGGGAGGTCTTGTGGAGGTGTTTGAAGCTTAGCAGCATTCCGATAGCGTACATTAGGGTAATTAAGGATATGTATGATGATGCTAAGACTCGGGTGAGGACTGTGGATGGTGACTCGGAGCATTTCCCTGTGGTGATGGGGTTGCACCGGGGATCGGCTCTTAGCCCATTTTTATTTGCCTTGGCGATGGATGTACTGTCGCAACACATCCAGGGGGGGTACCTTGGTGCATGCTATTTGCCGATGATATATTGTTGATTGACGAGACGCGTAGCAGAGTTAATGCGAGGTTGGAGGTTTGGAGACAGACCTTGGAGTCTAAAGGTTTCAAACTGAGTAGAACCAAGACAGAATACTTGGAGTGAGAATTCAGTGACGGGACCTATGATGCAGACATAGAGGTTAAGCTTGATGCTCAATTTATCCCTAAGCGAGCGAGTTTTAAGTATCTCAAGTCTATTATTGTAACGACCCGGCCGGTCGTTTCATGAGTTACAACCCCGTTTCCCCCATTTTTGCTTCTTTATGTGTTGTTCAGCTGTATTTCATCATATCGTGTTGGTTGTTCTGTGTTCGGAGTGGTCTTGGAGTGGAATGAGACACTTAGTCTCTAATTTAGGAGCTTAAGTTGGAAAAGTCAACCGGATGTTGACTTATGTGTAGAAGGTCTCGAATGCAAATTTTGATGGTTCGGATAGCTCTGTTATGTGGTTTTGGACTTAGGAGCGTGTTCGGAATGTAAGTTGGAGGTCCGTGGTAGATTTAGGCTTGAATTGGCGAAATTGGAAATCTGGCGTTTTCCGGATGGCGGTGGAAATCTTGATATCGGGGTCGGAATGGAATTCCAGAAATTGGAGTAGGTTCATTGTGTCATTTGTGACGTATGTGCAAAATTTCAGGTTATTCGGATGAGGTTCGATAGGTTTTGCCATCGTTTGCGGAATTTGGGAGTTTGGAAATCCTTAGGCTTGAATCCGAGGGTGATTTGGTGTTTTGATGTTGTTTTGAGTGTTCCGAAGGTCTGAATAAGTTTGAATGGTGTTATGTGACTTGTTGGAATGTTTGGTTGAGGTCCCGAGGACCTCGAGATGAATTTGGATGGTTGGCAGAAAGTCTGGCATTAAGTTAAGGCTGCTGAATTCGCTGCTTTTGTCATTTCCAAACCTGCGGATTAGGGACCGCAGGTGCGTGGTCGCAAATGCGATATGTAGATCGCAGATGCGCATTTTCTCCAGCAGGGGAAGAACCATAGATGCGGTGTGTTGGACGCATCTGCGGCACCGCAGGTGCGATGCGTGGGGCGCAAATGCGGTCCTGGACGTTTAAGTGGAAACCGCAGGTGCAGTTGGTTGAACTGCAGAAGCGGCTGCGCAGGTGCGTGATTAGGACCGCAGATGCGGAAGTTCTGGGAAGAAAGTATATAAGTTCCCCTTCGCGAATTTCTATCATTTCTTTACCATTTTTGGACGAGTTTGGAGCTTAGGGCTGTGATTTCAAGAGGGAATCAAGGGTTTTCAGTAAGGTAAGCTACTTGGGCTTTGTATCTTGTGTTTATGACGATTTTTTCGTTGTTTAATCTTGATACTAGTGTAAATTAGGGAAGAATTTGGGGGATTAGGGCTTGAAATTGGAGTGTTTAAATTGGCGATTTGAGGGACCATTTGAGGTCCGATTTTGATAATTTTGGTATGTATAAAGTCGGGAGTGAAAGGAGTTTCTAGTTTCGCAACTTTTGTTGGATTCCAAGATCTGGGCCCGAGGTCCGGGTTTGAGCCAAATTCAGGATTTTTTGTCTACTTTGATAATTTTCGGGTGGGTTTCATTCCTTTAGCGTATATTGATGATAATATATACTGATTTTGGTTAGATTCGGAGTATTTGGAGGCCGGATCGAGAGGCAAGGGGCATCGCGGGTTAGAGCTTTAGCTTGGTTTGAGGTAAGTAACGCTTCCAAACTTGGTTATCAGGGTTCGAAACCCCGAACTATGTGTTCTATGATTAATATTGAGGTAACGTAAATGCCAAGTGACGGGCGTGTGGGCGTGCACCGTGAGGATTGCGGCCTGGATCATTCCATGGCACCGCTTAGTGACTCTTTCTTGCTGATACCTGTGTAGTGATTATGTGATTAAGTTAATGAATTGTAAATCATGTTAATTACCATGTTAAGGCTTCACGCCGATACTGATGAGACCCGTGAGGTCGTTTCTTACTGGCATATCATTAGCTTCATTGATATTCTGTACTCAGTCTTGTTCATGCATACTATATCATATCTCAGTCTCGGTTATTGTTATTTGGCACATCATATCATTGTTTCGGGCTAGTTTCTTGGCATCGTGAGCCCGTGTGTGTAAGACTGGAGAGTTATGACTGAGTGAGGCCGAGAGCCTGATTATAAGTGACAGTATGGGATCGGGCTGCACGCCGCAGCGAAATATTGATTATGCCTTCGTTGGCTTGTTATAGCGCTTGGGCTGAAAGGAGCCACTCCGGAGTCTACACACCCCCATTGAGCGCAGTTGATATTATTGAGGGATGAATCTTCCCTGGACATGGATCTTGTCCGAAGTATTTATACCTTGAGATGGACCTTCTCCATAGGGTTGGAATGGCCTTTCCTCGGTACTGTATGACTGTTGTCAGTAATGTGTATATATTCCGGGATGGATCTTTCCTGGGCCGGATGGCCATATACAGGACCGAGTGGTTGAGCACTTGAGAGTAGAGGTACATGGTACATTTTCATGCTTTATATGCATTGGTACGCAGAGATTTGCTGAGCATTATACTTCACACTGTTCAGATTTGTATTTACTTAATGTTGAACTGAATACTTGAACTGCAAGCATGCTTACTTTACTGTACAGTTTAATTGTATTACCTGTTGAGGTTTGGTTCGTCACTACCTACCAGTCCAGAGTTTCGACTTGTTACTTACTGAGTTGGTGTATTCACGTTACCCCCTCCACCTTGTGTGCAGATCCAGGTATCTCAGGCCACGGTAGCGGCTGTTGACTATTCCAGACGCACCGGAGATAGCGGATAGCTGCCTGACGTTCGCTGTTCCGCCTTCTCCTTCTTTATCTTCCTTCTAGTATATTTGGATATTTCAGAATATGTTGGTCTAGTTGTATTTCAGAACAAATGTAGTATTGCTCATGACTTAGTGACACCCGAGGTCGGGCGTTTTTATTTTTCCGCTTTTATTTTGGGTTTTGGCTTTATATCTTTTATGGAATTTCAGTTGAAAATGGTATTATCTAAGCTTTAAATAAAATGTTGAACTATTTTGGAAATGTATCGGTTGGCATAGTTTTACGATTGGCGTCATCACGACCAGGTCGGTTTTGGGGTCATGACAATTATCCAGGGTAACGGGGAGATTGACGAAGATGTCGCACATCGCATTGGAGCGGGATGTATGAAGTGGAGGCTCGTTTTCGGTGTTTTGTGTGATAAGAATGTGCCGCCAAGACTAAAGGGTAAATTTTATCGAGTGGTGGTTCGACCGGCTATGCTGTATGGGGCTAAGTGTTGGCTAGTCAAGAACTCCCACGTGCAGAAGATGAAAGTAGCAGAGATGAGGATGTTGAGATGGATGTGTGGGTGTACCAGGAGAGATAAGATTAAGAACGAAGCTATCCGGGACAGAGTGGGAGTAGCCTTCGTGGAGGACAAGATGTGGGTGTCGAGACTGAGATAGTTCGGACATGTTAAGAGAAGAGGCATTGATGCTCCTGTCAGGAGGTGTGAGAGGTTGGCCATGGAGAGTTTGAGAAGAGGTCGAGGTAGGCCTAAGAAGTACTGGGGAGAGGTGATTAGATAGGACATGGCGCTGCTTCAGCTCACTGAGGACATGACTCTTGATAGGAGGATGTGGAGGTCGAGGATTAAGGTAGAAGGTTAGTAAGTAGTTTATAGTTGTTCACCGATAGTCTTAGTAGCATGCATGTCCCTTCATATTATTAGATTTTTATTACGTTATGTGGTTTTGTTCACCTCAGGTATTGTATTCCGTTATGCTATTATTCGGTACTATTTATCCTTTATCTCCCCCTTTTTCTTTTCTCTTCCTTCTTTCTTCCTTCCTTGCTTTCCTCTTCTTCTTCTTGCCTAGACCCCACCTGTTGGGATCAAACTGGGTTTGTTGTTGTTGTTGTTGTTGTACTCTTGATATAAAATCTAACATAGCTTATACAATGTCTGGTTAGGTTTTTTTTCATACCGTATAAAATAATACATGTATAAATATTGAAGGGATCTTTATATTATTTTATGCCGGAGAGAATGAGAAATAAGAATGCTTGTATTAAATAATACCCGAATTAAACCAACAAATGATAAAAATACTCATTTATGTTAAAGGTGCTACTGAACACTTTTTTACTATTTTTTCATTTTCTACTATTGCTATATATCCGTTTGTTTGCTTAATGTTTGTTTGATTTTTCAGAAACAAAATTTTATAAACAAAAACAATATATTTTATATTATATAATGTGGGACTAATTTTTAATACAATAAATCAAACATTCAAAAAGAATTAATCATCACATAACTAATATATGCATAACTTAACTCTTACATAACAAATACATGCATAATATTTTTCCGAACCAAATGACTCCTAAGTGTCGTAGGATAAAACATTACTCTCAGTTGTGGATTTAGAACAGTTTTAAAAGAATGGGGGTCTTTAACAAATACCCAGGCGGGGCAAAATAGTTACCCGCCACTGCCTTCATAGTTTGCCCCCTACTCACTTATTTTTAATACCCCGTCAAAAGCCAACCAAAAATAAAGTCAAGTTGAGCTTCTAAATCAAGACAAACCAAGCTAAGCTAAGCCAAATGAGTAATGAGAGGATAGGTAGGGATATTTAGTTTTAATTGGGTAAGTATATATTGTAATTAGTTTTTAAATGGGTAAGAAAGATAATTATTTTTAGCTTAATGAGTATTTTGCATAAATTGCTCTAAAAGAATCACCTTTGGGCCAAGTAATTGACGATTGTGTTTGTCCTCCGCTGGGCTTTGATCCATGCTAATTAGGCCCAAATGTGTTGATCAATTTGGGCCATCTTCTGGCTCTACTTTGGTCAAACCCCTACACCTATGCTTGTAAAAATAGCACGGGCTAGCCAATTTTCGGACTGGTCATTCAAAAATAGCCAGTATTTGCAAAATTATTGAAAAATAGCCACTATTTTGTTGTAACAGGGAACGGTCCAGCATAATATATTGGAGATCGGTGCACCTGTGTATGAACTTCCAGCATATTATGCTGGAACTCCAACACGCGGAAAGTTCCAGGATAATATACTGGAGATTGGAGCACCTGTGTATGAACTTCCAGCATATTATGCTGGACCGATATAAATTATGGAACTCCAGTATATTATGCTGGAGTTCCAGTATACTTATGCTGGAACTCCATTATAATATGATGGAGTTCCTGTATACTTATGCTGGAACTCCAGTATACTATGCTGGAGTATTTTTCGGATTTTGAACAGTGTTTTCGTTCAGATTTATCTTTACATGAAAAGTGGCTAAATTTCGATTACTTTTGAAACTGTGGTTATTTTTGAATGACCACTTGTAAATCTGGCTATTTTTTAATTTCTCCCCCTATGCTTAGTACAGTAATATTTTTTGAAAAATATTTCTAGAAAGTAAAATAATAAAATATTGTCTAAGTTAGATCGGAAAATGTACAATATTTCGACAATTTAATTATTGAGTATTGATAATAATTTTAGCAAATTAGATTACATCTTGACATAAGTTTTATGTATTAAAGATTAATAATAATATTTAATTGTTGATGTGACTTATCATATCATAAAAGCTCGGGATGGGCCAAAAAAAAATGTGGAAAATGAATGAAATACCCATAACCAAAATATTAGGGAGAGAATATAGCAGCACTCTAGCGGCATCCTAGTGTCTAAAGTTAGAAATAGAAGACAAATAATTTGAGATCGTGCCATCATTGTCTTTGACCTGAATACCTTTATGCAAAGTAATCAAGTCAATGTAAATATTTTAACGTCACCCTTTTTTCCTTTCCATTTTTCACTTTAAAGTTACTTGGCAAACTTCAAGATGAAGATTGTTGTTTCTTAGCGACATCGCCATACATTCTCAATTTCCTAAAGTAGAATCATCTCCAGATAAGTTAAAAGCACCCATAACAGCGGTCTCAATGGGTGACAAATGGTAAGTTGGGCTAAAGGGCGGGTCAAGATAGGTTAGGTTAATAAATGGGTCATTATCCAATTCAACCCAAAGTGTATTTGGGCTAAAATGGGCTAGACAATGGGTCATAGCCCAACCCGCCCAACTTGACCCATATTTTAGAACTATGCTCATCTTGCATAAAAAAACCTTTTACCTTAAAAAGTGTAATTTGAAAAATAAATAAACAGAAAATTGAAAATACAAAAAAAACAAAAAAAGTAAAAACAAAATTTTAGGGGGTTAGTGCGCGCACGGGGAGGGGGGGTTGGTTTAGTAGGGGTGGGTGGTGGGTGCAGAAGAAAAAACAGAAAATTGAAAATATAAACAAAAAGAAAAAAAAAATTGAGAGGGTTTGCACGGGGGGAGGAGGTAGGGGTGAGTGGGTGGTACTGAAAAACAAAAATTTAGAAAATTTAAAAAAAAAAAAAAAAGTAAAATTGGGGCAACTAAGTAAATTTCTAGATACGTTGAGTTGAGATCCCTTTGTTTTAGGTGAGTTTCATGTGTTGTATTTGGGCTGCTTAATGGGTCCGAATAAGCTGTAAAAAATAATTGGTTAACTTGGGCTCAGCCCAAATAGACCCATGAGCTATAATGTTTGTAGCTCAACGCATTAATCTCTTGGCGGGATAGGCGAATTGGATGGGTTTGGGCTCAAATTGCTACCCATAGATCTCATTAAACATGGGATATTGCTCAAAGCTACAACCTAACACAGGGTATTGCACTTACATAATCATTTTTTTTTGGTTTTCACCCGCATAGCTAACTAATGTTCTTTTTATAATAATGTTTATACAACATTATATATTATTATATTTACTCTTATTAAAAATAATGTATCCACCTTGAACAAACTTGTTTAATAATGTATAAACATGTATCAATCTTGTACAAAAGTATATAAAATATATAAACGTCATTAGCTATAGTGACGAATTATCCACTACAATCAGGGGTTTGTTTTTCTTTGTTCATAGAATTTCACTACAAGGAAACTGCGTATTACTTGGAAAACTTATCTAGGGATTTTTGTCCAAATATTTTCTACGAATTTTTGAATTACTTTTTCTTCTTTTTCCTTTTGTGGATATTTCTCCGTACGCCGTCGGAAATAACAATTTTGCCGGTGATTTGTCCATATAGCTGGTTGCCGGAACCATTAAAGATTTGTCAAGTTCGAGATTTTTGGCTGAAATTGGACGGAAAATCCACCTTTCTTTCAATCTCATTTCTTTCTTAAGGTTTCACTCTGTCAAGTATCAAGTCCAATAAATAAACTCTGAATCGATAATTTAGGATTTGCAATTGTGTTCAAGTTTCAACTTTAACTTTATTTGAACCGGCTAAATTTTGGTTTTTGGTACATTTTTTCCATTATAGTACATTATAATTCTCCTCATATCATTTTTTTTCTTTTTGGAATTTGTCATCGAAGGCGCAAGGTGTAGTAATACTTCACTGTTTTCTTGGACTTTTGGGGGTGTACGGTAAATATGGGCTTCCTAATAGATTCTCATTCCTCATTCTTGCTTTTCTTGTTGAAAAGATCTCATCGTTCGGGTTTTGTTCAAATCTATTGTTATAAAGAGGAAACTTCCGGCTTGATTGATTGGTTGTTTCCCGGTCCAAAAGCAATAGTCAATTTACGCAGTCAAGAACTCCTCGCCGGTCTCTTGCTCCGGCTCCGGCAAAATCGATCTAAAGTTTGGCGAAATCGTTGGTGCATCTTCGGGATTTATTTGAACTGTTCATAATCTCCCCATATTCTCTTGGTTCCGTGGGTGTTTGATGTTTTTTGCAGGCATCAGTTTATTGCTGTTTGGCGGCGGTAGGGAGGTGCGCGCGCACAAGTAGTAGTGCAGCAGATATATGCCAGGTTCCGCAGCATCGGGCGTATACCAACTCGAAAGTTCCAGGTTCTATTCGCGGGATTTGGTACCTCCCGTCTCCTGTTTCTCTGTCTCTTGTGTTAATTACTTTGTTGCCGTAATTTTCGCACTAGTCTATTCAGTCTAATAATGGGCTTGTAGTTACTATTTGCTCCCTTTGTTGTTATGTTGGTGTTTTTTCTTTTTCATTTTTAGAGCTTCGTTGGTATAGAGACTGTGGTTTGTAATGGCAGAGTAGGGTCATGTCCTCGGGGAGGTCGGGTGGTCGGGAGGGGGGTAGGGCGAGGGTCAGGGGGTGGGACTGGGCCCAAATGGGGTAAAGGGAACAAGATTGCATGTAGGTTGAGAATTGGATCGTGGAATATAGGGACGTTGACGGGTAAGTCTATAGAGCTGGCAAAGATTCTTTAGAAAAGGAGGGTCAATAAAGCGTGTGTGTAGGAGACTAGGTGGGTAGGATGGAAGGCGAGGGATACAGGCGGGTATAAATTGTGGTTCTCTGGAGTCATGAAGGGCAAGAACGGAGTGGGCATTTTGGTGGATAGGAAGCTCAGAGAGTCGGTGGTAGAGGTTAGGCGGGTGAATGATAGATTGATGGCGATTAAGGTAGTAGTTGGAGGGAGCACCTTGAATGTCATTAGCGTTTACGTGCCGCAAACGGGTTTGGACGAGGAGGTTAAAAAGCGCTTCTGGGAGGCGCTGGATGAGGTGGTGCAGGGTATTCCGCCTACGGAGAAGTTATTCATAGGAGGGGATTTCAATGGTCATATTGGGTCGTCTGCTGGTGGCTATGGTGAGGTGTACAGTGGCTTCGTCTTTGGTGATAGGAACGGGGGTGGTACCTCACTGTTGGATTTCGCTAGAGCTTTTGAGTTGGTGATCGTTAACTCTATGTTTCCGAAGAGGGAGGAACATTTTGTTACTTTTCGGAGTATGGTGGCTAAGACTCAAATTGACTATCTCCTCCTCAGGAGGTGTGATAGAGGGTTGTGCGAGGATTGCAAGGTGATCCCGAGTGAGAACCTCGCGACTCAACATAAGCTCCTGGTGATGGACGTCGGTATCTTGATGAAGAGGAAGAAGAGGTTTGTACGGGGTCAGTTGAGGATGTCGAGAGCTTTGTCTAAGGATAATGCACGGAGTTGGAGGGGTGGCTGACGACTATGGGTGCCTGGAAGAGTGGTGGGGACGCTAGCGCTATGTGGACGGCGACAGAGGACTGTATAAGGGAGGCAGCCAGAGAGGTGTTGGGAGTTTCGAAAGGTTACTCTGGCGGGCACCGAGACGACTGGTGGTGGAATGACATGGTCCAAGGTAAAGTGGAAGCCAAGAAAGCGGCTTACATTAAGTTAGTAGAGAGCACCGACGAGGATCAGAGGAAAGCGAACAGAGAAAGATATAAGTAGGCCAGGAAGGAGGCGAAATTAGCGATCACAAAGGCTAAGACTGCTGCATTTGGCCAGCTGTATGAGGAACTTGGGGGCAAAGGTGGGAAAAAGAAGTTAGTTCGGTTGGCCAAAGCGAGAGAGAAGAAGGCTCGCGACCTGGATCAAGTGAGGTACATTAAAGACAAGGACGGTCGAGTATTGATGGAAAAGGCCTAGATTAGGCAAAGATGACAGTCGTACTTTGATAAACTTCTGAATGAAGAGGGGGATGGAAACATCGTGTTAGGGCAATTGGGGCACTCCGAGAGCCACCGCGACTTTAGGTATTGTAGACGCTTTGAGGAGGTCGTGGGTGCGATGGATAAGATGAGTCGGGGCATAGCGACTGGACCAGATGAGATTCCAGTAGAGTTTTGGAGATATGTGGGTAGAGCAGGCTTGGAGTGGCTGACTGGCTTGTTTAATGTTATCTTCAGGACGAAGAGGATGCCTGATGAATGGCGGTGGAGTACAATGGTTCCGGTGTACAAGAAAAAAGGTGATATCCACAATTGTAACAACTATAGGTGTCTAATGGGCCGGGTTGACCCGTAATCGGACCGGCCCAGATCGGTTTAAACCGGACCCGGACCGGCCCGATACATAGGGGTCCGGGTGGGGCTGGGTAGGAAGGGTAGAGGGGGTTGGTCCGTTTATTTTTTGTAACGGTTAACCAGACCGGTCAAACCCGGTCCACGTGAACAGTGCCGTGTACCGGTTTAACCGGCCCGGACCGGACCAGTACAATGGCTAATTCTTTTCTTTTTTTGTTTTTGTTTAATTTTTTGAAATCGGTGGGGCCCACTAACCGTTGGCAACGGTCACCCCTGGCAGGGATCCGTTGCCCAACGCGTTAATTGCATTAATAGCCTCTTTTTTCTTTAAAATTTAACCTTTTTTCAATTTACAAAATTAACCTTCTCTAAAACTATAAATAACCCCCCCCCTCCCCTTTTCTATCTCTTCACTCAACTCTCATTTCTCAATCTCAATTTCTCTCATTCTCTCATTCTCCAATTTTCAAGACTTCAAGTCTTCAATTCATCTTCTAATTTTATTTGGCTTCTTGTTTCTTGAATTTAATTTATCGTGTTTTATCATTCGGATTTTGAAGTTTGAACAATTGAACTTCGAAATTAGAATACTTGCTTGACGTTTGTTCGTGGTAACATCGGAATTGCGTAATCAAGTACTCAATTTATGTCGAATTCGGCGCACTCCTCCAACTCTTCTCTTATTACTATTTAATTGCATATTATTTAGCTTATACTTTAATTTTACAATATGCTTAATGCTGACTAAAGAGTCGTGTAGAAAAGTTTCTTGTAGGGAAAATAAAAAAAGAGGTGGTCCTTCAGCATCTGGTAGTAATAGTAATACCCCATTTACACATGTTTCCGAAACATCGCCTAATGATAATATAGATTATGAACAATTACAAGAAAATTTTGGAATAGAAGATAATGAATTAGGAATGGAAGATGAGATACCAGCTACACCTACTAGTGCTGGAGCTGGTAGTGTTGGAGTTGCTACAAGGAGTGGTGGTCGTGGCACTAGTAGTAGACCACCTGTGGCTCCGACTATTAATCGTAGAAAAAGAAGTAAGGTTTGGAATTTTGTTGAAATAATTCAAGGTACTGATAGAGTTAGATGCACACTTTGTAAAGATGATTTTAAACATTTGACTGGAGGAAATTTAGGGGGGACTGGGACGCTTAGTAGACATATGAGAATTGAACATCCCATAGAATGGGGGCTCTGATGGTGATGGAAATCAAACAACTCTTAACCCTACTACTGGAGGACTTATGAAATATGATAAACTGAAGGATCGTGAGGAGTTAGCAAAAATGATTGCTTTGGGTGTCTA
>NW_017670438.1:311603-391312 GCF_001879085.1 Nicotiana attenuata
CCTTCCAGAACCCCCCCCCCCCCCATTTCCCTCGTCTCTCATTAACCTTAACCCTAGCCGTCCTAAAATCCTTCACCACCCGCCGCCGCCCCCCGCCCACCGGAAATCACCCCACGGCGTCGGCCACGCTCCAAACTTGCCCAAATTAACACCATGCAACACCCATCCCCCTCCTCCTTCTAAATCCATCAATAGTTCTCCCAAAAGCCCCGCCTATTTTCTTCAAATCCGGATCTAAAAATCTGGAAACCTTAACTTTTCCCCTTTTCTAGCCGTTTTTGCTCCCTAGCCGCTCGTTTTGACCTAGAACCTACGTCAATGGATTGTTTTTTACAGGAATAATCAATTGACGTTGGTTTTTGTTCATTCCGAATTCGCGAGGAATCCGGCTTCAATCCGTCTTTCTCTTTTGGGCTATTTACTTGTCCTTCTGGTCTTGCTTTGTTGCTTTAATTGTTCTAAGGAAAGTTAAAGAAAAAGAGAAGAAAAGCAGTGGTAATTTTAAAGATTTTATGTTTAATTACTGTTTCAATTAGATTTTTTTTATTAATTACTATTCTGTTTAATACCGTTTAATTTCCTGCTTTTGTTAATCAACAAGTTAGCTTATAGTTCAGTAGTATTAATTAGTTCAATCATGTTTAAACTTCCAGCATTCACGATTTTACAGTTGTTTGTCATTCAGTCCTTGGTATGTATGTGTTTGGGCTTCTGCGTGTCGCTGGTTTGGACAGTAGAAGGCGCATTTGTTTGGGCCTAAACCTTTGGTCAGTTGGCCCAATAATTGGTAATGTTGGAAAGCAAATACAGGGGTATTAGGGGGTCAGTTTGGGGTTTTTGACTTGAAGAATATTTTCTGTTATAACAAGAGAAGAGTCTAGAAGATAAGGTAGGGTTTTATTATAGGTGTCTAATGGGTCGGGTTGACCCGTAACCGGACCGGCCCAGACCGGTTAAAACCGGAACCGAACCGGCCCGGTACATAGGGGGTCGGGTGGGGCTGGGTAGGGGGGTTGGTCCGTTTATTTTTTTGTAACAGTTAACCAGACCGGTCAAACCCAGTCCACGTGAATAGTGCCGTGTACCGGTTTAACCGGCCCGGCCCGGCCCGGACCGGTACAACGGCTAATTCTTTTTATTTTTTGTTTTTTTTTTAAATTTTTTGAAATCAGTGGGGCCCACTAACCTACTGTTATAATGGTTTTAGTACATATAGCTGAAATTGCTCTACTCTTTGAATTTAAGAAGAAAGAAAAATATAAGGCTGTTGTTGAAGAAATGCAAGACAAATTCAAAAAATATTTCTTTCCAATTCCTCAGAATTACTTAATTGGCGTTGTTTTAAATCCTTCTATTAAGATGGCTGATTGTCACCAATTAATCAATGCTCTATATACTTACATGGAGATTGGAGCAACTGAAACCCCAGATATTTTTACTTGTATGAACAATCTAAATGATAGTTTACAAATATTATATAATTATTGTGCAAATATAGTTGATGCTGTTGCTCTTAATGTAGCCAATGTTCCCACTATGCAGTGTACCACTTCTTCAAGTTCTACTACTTTGCATGATGATGAAATAGTTGATAGTTTTAATATTTTTTCTACATTTGCTACAACTCAAACCAGTAGCAGAAACATTGATGAACTTCAATTCTACTTGCAGAAGCAAAAGGAGATTCGCACAAAGAAATTTTCAGCGTTGGGATGGTGGCGTGACAATGAAAAGCAATTTCCTGTTCTTTCCGCTATGGCTCGGGACGTGCTGAATGTGCCAATTTCAACTGTTGCATCAGAGAGTGCATTTAGTCAAGCAAGACAAAAACTAGGAGACACCCGTCACTCATTGGGAAGCAATGCTTTGGAAGTTTTAGTATGTGTCAGAGATTGGATTAGATCGGAACGAAGAAATCAAGGACGTGAACATGTTGATAGCCCAGAAGAGGAGGAACTTGGAGATATATTAACACATGGTAACTCATCTGAATTTAACACTCCAGAAGAAGGACAATCAGTTCATATTGATTATGAAGAACTTACAAGGGCAATGCAAAACCTTTGAATTTAGTACTTGTCAAATTTAGTACTTGGTTGTAACTTGTAAGAGTTGAATTTTGAAATTTGAAATTTGAAAAATTGAAATACATGTTGCACTTGCAATTTATAAGTGCAATTTTTTCCATAATCATTGTTATCTTTATATATTTTACTTTATATTTTATATAAATTACAATTAAAGGTACAAAAAAATTTTTAAAAAAAATTGAAATACCTGTAACCCGGCCTGGCCCGACCCCGTAAACCCCTACCCGTACGGGTTACTTTTTACCCGGATAAACCCGAACCCGTTAAACCCGTTAACAATTAACCGGAACCGGACCGTACCCCCAACCCGTTCGGTTCAAAAAAAGTCTACCCGGCCCACCCATTAGACACCTTTAGTAACAACTATAGGGGTAACTAGTTACTAAGTCATACCATGAAAGTTTGGGAGAGGGTGGTGGAAGGGAGGATAAGGAGAGCGATGGCTATATCGGAAAATCAGTTCGGATTCATGTCGGTTCGTTTTACTACGGAAGCTATCCACCTTATCAGGAGGTTGGTGGAACATACAGGGATAGGAAGAGAGATTTGCATATGGTATTTATTGACCTATAGAGAAGGCGTATGACAAGGTCCCTAGGGATGCCCTTTGGAGATGTCTAGAGGTGAAAGATGTGTTGGTGGCTTACATTAGGCCAATAAAGGATATGTATGATGGAGCTATGACTCGAGTTAGGACTGTGGGAGGTGACCCAGAGCCTTTTTCGGTGGTTATGGGGTTACACCAAGTATCTGCGCTCAGCCCGTTTTTATTTTCCCTGGCGCTGGATGCACTGACACACCATATCCAAGGAGATGTGCCATGGTGTATGTTGTTCACTAATGATATAGTTTTGATTAATGAGATGCGATGCAACGTTAATGGGAGACTGGAGGTATAGAGGCAGGCCCTGGAGTCTAAAGATTTCAATTTAAGTAGGACTAAGACGGAATATGTGGAATGTAAGTTCAGTGACGTGACGGGGGAAGCGGATGCGGAAGTCAGGCTTGACTCACAGGTCATCCTCAAGAGAGAAAGTTTTAAGTACTTAGGGTCAATTATCCAGGGTGATGGGGAGATCAACGAGGATGTTACGCACCGTATTGGGGTGGGGTGGATGAAAAGGAGGTTAGCGTCTGGAGTCCTGTGTGACAAGAATGTGCCACCGAAACTCAAAGGTAAGTTCTATAGAGCGGTGGTTAGACCGGCCATATTGTATGGGATTGAGTGTTGGCCAGTCAAGAATTCACATATCCAGAAGATGAAAGTAGCAGAAATGAGGATGTTGAGATGGATGTGTGGGCACACTAGGCTGGATAAGATTAGGAATGAAGATATTCGGGAGAGGGTGGGCGTGGCTCCGGTGGACGACAAGATGCGGAAAGGGCAGCTTAGATGGTTCGGACACGTGCAGAGGAGAAGCCTAGATACCCCGGTTAGGAGGTGTGAGCGGTTGGCTTTGGCAGGTACGAGAAGAGGTAGAGGGCGGCCTAAGAAGTATTGGGCCGAGGTAATCAAACAGGATATGGCGCAGCTCCAGATTTCAGAGGACATGGCTCTTGATAGGAAGGTGTGGAGGTCGAGCATTAGGGTTGTAGGTTAAGGGTAGTCGAGTGATTTTCCCCTTTGTCTCGGTTTCCCTCTTTGTACCGACGAGTATGATAGTATTTTGTCTAATCCTGCTAGCGATTTATGTTATGTTTCACACTTTTGCATAATATTTTTGTTACTGCTTTTCCATTTATTTGCTGTCTCTCACGTTGTTGATATTAATTTTTTGGGTTTTAGCGTCACAGATCTATTGTCTCTGAGCTGAGGGTCTCCCGGAAACAACCTCTCTATCCCCTCCGGGGTAGAGGTAAGGTCTGCGTACATTCTACCCTCCCCAGATCCCACTGGTGGGATTTTACTGGGTTGTTGTTGTTGTTGTTGTAGCTATAGTGACGAACATCTTTTATGATTTTTTATTGCAATTCTTTTTCAATACTAATCCAAATCTTCATCAAATGACTTCAAATTTTGTAGGTAACCTCTCTTTAGACTATTTCAAATAAATCTAAACAATACCAACTCCAATTTTCTCACAAGAATCATATTCAAAATTCAAACTCACTTTATTAAGGTTATTCAATAATGACGAGTTACTTTCTATCTAATTTTCACTATCCAAATCTTACAAAATTAATACTTTAACCACGATTTATATCGTATGTCTGCGTGCATGTGTGACTCTCTAGAATAAAAAAAGCTATAAAAGAATATAATAGAAAGAATGTAATGTTCAGCTAAAACCATCATGGTGATGAAGTTGTTGGGTCATTCATGATGATATCTAACAGAGCTGATATGACTATGGCAGGGAAAAATCTTATAATATGTAACTGATTTCATTGCATAATTTCCAGATTCTTTTGGATTTGCTTTTAATTTAAGATTGGTGCTGGGTAGATGATAAAGTGAACAGAGGAAGAAGAAGGTTTCAAAATATATATGATATTAGGCCAAAAATGCATAGATTTAATTATTGTTGCCTCACATTCTGATACTTTTAATCTTCTTTTGAGTGTTAATTATATTATCTTGTGCTTAATATTATATTTTAATTGTGTAAAAATAAAGCAGTGCGAAGATGAAAAGATTTGGAGCAAAATTGAATAAAACGCGAAAAAAAAAATAAAAGAAAATTAAAAGAATATAAAAAGGGGGACACCCTTTGGGTTTTGTTCCCAAGTGGAGACGACAAAACAAGAAAGATATATAATGCAATTGCATTCTAAATGCAAGGATGAAAGTAACGTGAAGAAATTGAACGTAAAACTCACTGTTTTCAGCGCCAAGACCAGCGCTTGGCGTTGGCCAGGATGCTGGGTGCGGGATTTTTCCTACTTCTGGAACGAGGTTATTTCGATCTTACACGATCCCAACTCGTATAAAAGGGGTTCTAAACCTAATTTGGAGGATATCTAACATACTTTGATGGAGAATTCACGTGGAGGAACACACACCACGCTTGGAGGAGGCTTTTAACTAGTTTTTCTTCTCTTCTCTTCCTTTAATTTCAGAGTTCGTTAGTTCTAGAGTATTGGGTACTACATGAACGTTGTAGTTTGAAGCTTGAATTATTCTTATTATTTTATCATATTGGTTTATTTTTCCAATCTTGCGCTTAATTATTTGATTGCTTGATCACCAATTGAATACTATTTACAATTCTAGGATTGAACTCGGGGGAGAGAATTCTAGATTGCACATAAGATTGAGTAGAGCAAGATCTTAACTCTTGGGGGGGGGGGGGGGGGAGTGGATTTGCAGTTAGGATATGAATATACCTAATCGCCTTGCTTGGTTACTATACGGGAATTATAAATGCGTTCTTGTTAATCCTAATTCCACAGAAATATAGCCGTTGTGATAGCTTGAATAGGCGAGTTGTACTTCGGGAGAAGGCTACGAGCAATATTAACCCCGTCAATCAATAAACTAGATAAATTAATTAGACAGTTTAGGGAGAAAACTCAACGGGATTGTTAGCTAACCCATAGCTCTAGAATATTTTCTCCCATTGAATTCGTGTCTAAGTTCGCCAATTTGTTTCCTTTGTTTCTTAGTTTACTACTCTAGATTGTCCTTAGTTAAATATTCATACTTCAGAATTCGCTTGAATAAATTAATTGTTTGGGTTTAATTTAGTTAATAGTTGATCACAAGTCCCTGTGGGTACGATATCTGAACTTACTATCCAATATTACTTGTCGACCACGTAAACTTGCGTGTGCGTTTTGGAGCAACAAGTTTTTGGCGCCATTGCTGGGGACATAGAAATTAACTAGTCTACTAGATTAGATTTTTACTTTTGTCTATTCAAGTTTAAATTTTAGCTTAGTTTATTATTTTATTATCTTTATTTACATGACATCTTGGAATGATAATTGGTCGAATAATGATTATTCTTATTTTGGTGATCCATGTCCATATTGTGGAGGACCACACTTGTGGCAAAATTGTAAATCTCAATCTTATGGGTGGAATATTTATAATATGTGTGGTTGTCAAGGTGACCATTGGGATGATTGTCCTAATTCTTATTATTCATCTCAGAGCTCTTATTATAATGTTTCTAATAATGTTTATGAGTTTGATAGTAGCAAGGAAGTGGAGGATATGGGATGCGTGGCTCGTATTATGGACATGATGAGGCAATTAGCCGAGCAACAGAACATGATGATAAGGCAAATAGCCGAGCAAAAAGATAAAAATCAATAGGCTATACAAAGAATTAGTGCAGCAATCATGGGAATGAAGATCGAGGCGAAAGAAGTGGCTAAAGAGAGCAAGTTCCCACAAGAAGATAATTTTGAAGAAGCAGATATAGTGAGCCAATCTTGGCTAGAGGAACAAGATCAACTAATAAAATATCATGAGTTTCTCCGTGATGGTCTTTCAAATATGACAGAACAACTGATAGACGAAAGAACTGAGCTCAGGCAAGAGATAGACCAATTTTGCTCAGATATCCATGACTTGCAGGCTCAATTGAATAAAAAGGTTGAGGCGTCTGATGCCCTACAACTAATTGTTATGGATACTGCCCAACTTATGGAGCAAAAAGAGGAATCCCAACTATTCGACCAAAATATTATTAATAATGCCCAGGTTGACAAAGTGTGAAAAAGTGAGGATGTCAAAAGTGAAGCGATTCTAGAGTTGGAGCGCATCAGATCTCATTCTAACCATTTATCAACATTGTGTTGGGTTTGTGACGTGAGAATTGATCCATTCGAGCATATGGAGGAGTCAATGGATGGGGAACAAAGTGTTTATAATCTGAAATTTTTCATGCCAAGGAGACAAAACGACATCCCTCACTTAAAGGCCAAGAAGTGCAAGATGCGATATCTATTGCTTGGTTCCTTTATTTTCACCACAGTGCCCCAGGAACATGAAATTGGGAGCACAATTCATATACTCAAAGTGGAAGAAAAAGTGATGAAGTGGTGTAAGTCATGCCGCGACGATAAATAAGGCGCTTGTTGGGAGGCAACCCAATTCTATTTTTTTCTTTTTCTTTTTCTTTTTGTTTATTTTTTTTTTTTGTGTTATTTTCATTAGTGTTATTTTAGTGTTTTGTAGGAATAAGAGCATGGAATCAAAGCCTATAGGCATGTGAAAAATCGAGCAGGTGGTTGAAACTAAGTGTGAGGTACCCGCACAAGATATCATACCTGGGAGAAGTCTGAGTATCCCGTGAGCTGCTAATGCTTCGGCCTTTGGCCTACCAGGGAGTCTCTTTTACCCTATTGTTATTTTCAGTGTGCAGTGAGGGAATTGTACAATTTTAAGTGTGGGTGAGCAGATTGTCTGAGTGATTTTCTGTGCTATCTTAGCTTAGTAGTAGTACTCATTTTTAGTATAGTACTTTTTGTTAAAAACGAAAAAAATAAAATAAAATAAAGCACAAAATTTGAACTTTTCCAACGATGGTTTTTGTGGACGACTTTCTTGAGGGATTAAGGTTCAATAAAAAAAGTTCAAAAATATTTTCTTTTTGTTTCTAGTTAGTGTTAGTTAGATAATAATCCCACTTGGTTTTTCTTTTTGCGTCGGTTCTTTTCCAAGGGATGTAACTTGAATTGGGTAAACTTTTTTATTTTTAGGATGAGATTTTTTTTGAGTAGTAAAAGAGGGAGAAGAAAAACCTTTATGACTTGTTTGATACTAGCGTATTCAGGCCCGAGCTTGAGTAGTACTTTCCTGTGAGTGCTTGAGTAATAAATCAAATAATAGACTTTCTGACACCTAAGCTCATGGTTGTGACTCTGTATATACCTTATTATTATTATTTTGTTGTTCGCTATGATCCTATATGTCTTAGAGTAGAATTGATCTATCTTGATTGAGACTTGTGCCATGTGTGGTGAGGATTTCTTACATATACTCCATATTTTGCAACTTAGTCTAGAACTTGCCCTGCATGTTATTGTAGCGAAATAAAAGTGTTGCTTTGTTTAGAAGATGATAATAGGTTTTCTTTGATATGTCTTGTGAATTTTAGCATGTTCAGATATTGTACCACTATTTAGCCCTTTGAGCTTGTAGCCTTTTATTTGGAAGTCGTATTTCTACCTTGATCCTTTTGTTGAATCCCTAGTTTTTGCACCCTGCTTCCTTGAGCACTGTTGCTTAGACCGTGATATTAATTGATAAATTTGAAGAATGTGATGGTTAAGTGAAAAATGGTGACCAATGATGGCTGAAAGGTGATGAAAAGGCCTTCTTGAAAAGAATGTGACATGAAAAAAAATTTGAAAAAAAAGAGAACGAAGAGAATTGGTTTGAAAAAAAACGAAACGTTCTTGATATGAGAGAAATAATTGTGAAACAATAGATGAAGAGAGGGCTGACAAATAAAAGTGAAGAGTAGAAAATAATGGGTGATGAAGTCTAGAAGTGCAAAGTGCTTAGGGAAGTCTAAGTCATTATTATATAATTCTCCTCCCCGTCCCTTAACCAACATTACAACCCGTTAAAGTCCTATTTGATTCTATTTGAGTATACTTAATTAGTAGAGATGTACATAATGGGCAAGCCTATGGTTCTTTGTGCATAAATGTGAATTCGTTATGAGTGTGAGAGTTGTTCTTTGATGCAAAGTCCTTAAATTATGTTCATTCTTTGATTTGAGTGTATGGACTATTTATTCTTGTGAGGCACTTGTGTCATGATAGATAGGTGATGTTATTAGCTTCTTTGACATAGTAGGTGAGCTAGCTTAAATTTGGTAAATTAGAGTCCGTCCCTGAGGTTAGGAGGTTAGAAGTTTGTTGTTTGTTTGTGACTTGTATATCTTGTACGAAGATCAGGAAGTGTATATTTGATGGTTTCAATTGCTATAGGGCCTAATGGTCAGTATCAACCAAAGTAGTGGTGTTTCTAGGCTTGATTTATTGAGAGTGGTTTTAATACTTACTCGAGGACGAGCAAGAGTTGAAGTGTGGGTTGTGATATTAGGCCAAAAATGCATATATTTAATTATTGTCGCCTCACATTCTAATACTTTTAATCGTCTTTTGAGTGTTAATTTTGTGCTTATATTATATTTCAAATGTGTAGGAATAAAGCAGTGCGAAAATAAAAAAATTTGGAGCAAAATTGAATAAAACGCAGAAGAAAAAGAAAGAAAATTAAAAGAATATAAAAAGGGGGACACCCTTTGGATTTTGTCCCCCAGGTGGAGACAACAAAACAAGAAAGATATATAATGCAATTGCATTCTAAATGCAAGGGATGAAAGCAACGTGAAGGAATTGGACGTAAAACTCATTGTTTCCAGCGCCAAGACGCTGGGTGCGGAATTTTTTCCACGTCGTCTGGGACAAGGTTATTTCGATCTTACATGATCCCAACTCGTATAAAAGGGATTTTAAACTTAATTTGGAGGATATCTAACATACTTTGAAGGAGAATTCATGTGGAGGAACACACACCACGCTTGGAGGAGGCTTCTAACTAGTTTTTCTTCTCTTCTCTTCCTTTAATTTCAGAGTTCATTAGTTCTAGAGTTTTGGGTGCTACATGAACATTGTAGTTTGAAGCTTGAATTGTTCTTATTATTTTATCATATTGGTTTATTTATTCAATCTTGCGCTTAATTGTTTGATTGCTTGATCACCAATTAAATACTATCTACGAATCTAGGATTGAACTCGGGAGAGGGAATTCTAGATTGCATATAAGATTGAGTAGAGCAAGATCTTAACTCTGAGATGGGGCGGATTTGCGGTTATGATAGGAATATACCTAATCGCCTTGCTTGGTTACTATACGGGAATTATATATGCGTTCTTTTTAATCCTAATTCCACAGAAATATAGGCATTAGGTTAGCTTGAATATGCGAGTTGTACTTCGGAAGAAGGTTACGAGCAATATTAACCCCGTCAATCAATAAACTAGATAAATTAATTAGACAGTTTAGGGAGAAAACATCAACGGGATTATTAGCTAACCCATAACTCTAGAATATTTTCTCCCATTGAATTCGTGTCTAAGTTCGACAATTTTCCTTTGTTTCTTAGTTTACTACTCTAGATTATCCTTAGTTAAATATTCATACTTTAGAATTCGCTTGAATAGATTAATTGTTTGGGTGTAATTTGGTTGATAGTTAATCACAAGTCCCTGTGGGTACGATATCTGGACTTACAATCCTATATTACTTGTCGACCACGTATACTTGCGTGTGCGTTTGGAACAACAATATACAATAATGACTAGGTCGGGTAATATCTAAGAACGTCGGCTCATTTTAGATACCATATTAGGTCCGTTGATATAGAGTGTAATTGTTCTAGAAACATTTGGAGAGTGATTTAAGATTTAAGAATTAAACTAATCAAGTAATTGGGATCTTCAAATTTCTCATCCATTATTTCAAGTGACACCTTCCAATAAGACAACTTCTACTAAACAAGATTATTCAAACCCTATATCTATATAACTATAGATATATTAGTATGTACTTAAATAAACACATATCAATCATTTTAATATATATCTAACATGTTTATTTACATTGATGGCCAAACACACATATGTTTTAGTTGCAATAAATGTAAAGTAAGACCGCATATAATAGATCTAATGTGGACATATAATTCTTCGGATTCAGGGTATAGTAAATGCATAGTACGCCGAGCTGCATGTTAATGTAAAACACATACAATGCAGTTGAAGAATTTATAGCATCCATAAAAACCAAGTCAGTGATCATATTGTCAAATTGAGAGACCCTTGTCATGATCCGCCACATCATCATGCCATGTAAGTGCCACTTGGCATATATTTTTGTCATAGGGAAAGCTTAAAAGGAAAGAAGTTAGAACTTATAGGAAAGTTCTAGAGAAATATAGAGGTTTCCTAGAAAGACCCTAGAACCCTATGGATTTGCTAGGAATGTCCTTGGAAGATTCTGGCTATGTAGAGAATTCTAGAGAGGGGTCTTACTTGTAAATAATAAGGAACTTATGTAAGAATTAATATTTACACACTAGCCCCTACGATGCTAGTATATAAAGGGGCCATTCATTTGTAAAATAATCAAGCAAAACAATCAACTTCTCTCTAATACAAAAGCTTCCTTTGACAATTCTCCTATGATCTAACATTCCTTAGCGATCCTGAGTGTCGTAAGGCTGACTTGGCATAGCAAGAACGTGAGCAAGTTGTGCAAGATCGTGAGCGAGTAGTCAAGTTCTGCACATGTACTTAGTTAACTACTAAGGACGTGACACCCTTCTAAATAATAGATTGAAACACTCCAAAACAAACAAGAGGCAAATGGTTCTTCCCACCAAGACTCTAAAAACACTAGATGTTACTATATATGGTTTGGCAACCCATTTGAACATTACACAACTTTGCAAGATGAAAACTTAAAATGCATAATAAGTATTATTTGCTAAATTAATTAGAACTAGTAGCTCTTTCTTCACTGATTCATACTCTTCCCTTTTCCATT
This sequence comes from Nicotiana attenuata, assembly GCF_001879085.1. Classification (NCBI taxonomy): domain Eukaryota; kingdom Viridiplantae; phylum Streptophyta; class Magnoliopsida; order Solanales; family Solanaceae; genus Nicotiana; species Nicotiana attenuata. The sequence continues at coordinate 323,208 of NW_017670438.1, forward strand.
CCTTGAAATGGGAAGTGTTGGGATACTTTGTTCATGCAAGAAGTAGTTCTCCGGATCCACCTTAGTTTTCACTTTCACTAGCCTATTGAAATTGTCCTTGAAATATTTGTTTCCCCAAATACTAGCTTGTATAAAACTAGAACTTCCATTCTTGTTCATCCCTAAATCAAGATCTCTATAATTCACATAAGCTTGTCTAGGAAACATAGAAGCATAAGGGGTCATGTAATTATAAAGTCTTCTGATCCAATCAAAATGTTTTGTGGCTAATTCTTTATCAGGGTCATTCCAAAGTGTTAAGTATTGAACCATGTAAATGACACCTTTTCTATGAGGAAAAGGGGTTTCAGATTCTGAGATTTTAGCCATCATTCCACCATATGGATTCCATATCATTAACGGCGAGTCTTCTTCCAATAGCCTTTTCCATAACCCTTCAAGACCATCTTCAGGAATTGGCTCTTTCATAAAATCTGATTTTGCTTTGAAGTAATTCTTGAACAAAGATTTCCCTTGAAGGAGTACTTCTGGTGGGGTGTTACTTGGATAACCAGCTATGTACAAGATGGACTTAATCCAACTCATTTCTGCACAATCTTTTTGTGTCAATCCTAGTTCAGGAAAATTCTCATTCATTATTTCTAAAAGTCTGTCACTTCTACCAAGAAATAATGAATTATAAGCCATTTGGATAGTCTTTTCACCTTTTCTATCTTTCTTGTCAACCACATTCATGATCACCCTAATGAAGAGATCTTCATCAATCTTGTCAGCAACTTGTTGCCATTTGTAAATAATCTTTGTCCCATTTTGTTCTAGTGTTTTTGGGACAGTAAAAACTGTTACAATTGATGGAACAGGGACTAACCTTAACTTCCAAGAAAGTATAATCCCAAAACTAGCTCCTCCACCTCCTCTAATTGCCCAAAACAAATCTTCCCCCATACTCTGCCTATCATGAATTCTACCATTTGCATCAACAATTCTAGCATCCTCAACATTATCTGCTCCTAACCCATATTTCCTCATCATAGTACCATATGCTCCACCTGTTATGTGTCCACCAATTCCCAAACTAGTACATAGACCAGCTGGAAATCCATGAGTCTTGCTTTTTTCAGAAATCCTATAGTATACTTCACCAACAGTTGCCCCAGCTTGAGCCCAAACAAAGTTGTCCTCTATGTTCACCTCGATTCCTCGGAGTTTTGAGAGATCAAGAATAATGAAAGGAGACCCCATTTCAGAAATGTAAGAGAGACCTGTTTTCAAAAATAGAATAAAACAAAGTAAGAATATTGAGTTAAAAGATGATCGTTCAAGACATGTTCGTTTAAATTTAGATTCAAGTTTAAATAAAAGTGAAAATACCAAGTCGTCTAATTTATACATGAAACCTTCAAACTCATTTTCGCCTTTCTATGTGGGATAATCCCACTTTATATATTCAGGGTGGGAGCTAGACTTTAGGTTACTGGTTCGACCGAATCTAGTAGTTTTAATCTAAATCTTGTATTTGTCTTAAGAAATTTATTAAATACATGCAAATTATTGATTTAGAATGCAACAACTTTACTGAATGCATAAGCTTCAAATCCACACTCTGCAACTAGAGGCGAAGCTAGAATTTAAACTTTATGGGTTCTAAATTCTAAGATAGCAACATTAGGTGTTAGTAATTGGATTCTGAATTTAACTTTTGTACATATTCAGTAAATTTCTTAATACAATATATAGGATTTGCAATTACTGGGTTCGGTCGAACCCATACTTCGGCTTCTAGCTCCGCCCCTACCTCAGCATATATTACAAAATCTAACGTACCTTCGTAATCATGGCCTCCACTTCTAACTCTAAGCTGAAGACCAAGCTGTTTTGAGCAAATGACAGCAGCTTGGACATGGGATTCTGCCATTGGTGTAAAAATAAGCTGTGGTTTAGGAACAGAAGGCACTAACAATCTGAGATTTTGTGCTGTGGATTGTAAGATTGTGGTGAAAGAAGCATTGGTTGGGGTGACGAAAGCTGCGGAAAAAGGGACACAGTAATCAGAATTCTGGCAAACACATTGGTAGAACTTTTCGTTGGTTGTATCTGAAAGAACATTTGATGAAAATGGCAATAAGACTACTAACAATGAAAGAAAAACAGAGTTTAAGGATGTCATAGTTGAGGTTCTTGAATGCTTTAGCATTGTGCTTTGGATTGGTTATGAAAATTTGAGGAGGGTGATGGTATTTATATATTGATCAAGTAAAGTTAATGTGCGATGATGACTCTATGACATAATGCAAATGTCAGGTTTCAAGGTTTGAATAATGTATTCTAGGTGATCAGGATTTAAGAATGAATGCTACCAAGTAATTGAAGATGAATTTGTATTATATACACTGGTAGCGTAAATATTGTTTTTATATGATTAGTGAATTTTAACATGTGATTATAAGTTAATTACCATTTTTTAACCAGATTACTAGTACTAATATTTATCAAAAAGATTACATGTAATTACCTATATATATATATATATATATATATATATATATATTGCATGTAAAATCATGGTCTAAATGTGATATAAGAAGAAGAAATGAACTAAAAGAAATAGGAAGAAAAGGGGATGTTTGTGTATATTGTTCCGAGTAGCTGTTTTGGGAACAATATTAACTTCTGAAGATGTTTAGGAATGTCCCACGAAGCTCACAGTTCAAATAGGATTTGAAAAGATGCTAATTATAAATTATGTATAATAATTAGAAGTTATCTTATACAAATTACAGACAGTACATACGAGACAGGACACCTACAAGAACAAAAAACAAAGCATGGCGTTCAAGATCGAGAAGCTCAGACTTAAAGTAAGAGCCACCATTTCTTGCTACTCAAAGAAAGAGAAAACAGGAAGAGGATTTCACTTTAAGCAAATAAACAAATAGATAAAGAGATAGAGGAACAAATTAAGATATGTTTATCACCGCTAAAGATTGTGATGGAATGGATAGGATCCCTCCACCTTTATACAAGTATTGGACACTCATTAGAAAAAAACATGTTTATCATTTTATTGTTCTAATTGGCATCATTTTAATCTTATTATTGTTATGAAATCATGAATTGGTGCCTTCTACGCGTTTCCTTTCTACAATGATCTTAAGTTAATGTACAATATTAATTGAGTTAATATTCAAAAATTTGTAGGTATTTAATATATATATATATATATATATACCTCTTCTATGTTATTTGTGGTTACTTAACTTGCCGAGGTGGCCGGATTAGTTTTCGGGTGGTTTCAGAGTGAATTGGAACACTTAGTCCCATGGTTTGAGGCTCAAGTTGAAAGAGTTGACCAAAGTTTGACTTTTGTGTAGACGACTCCAAAATGATGTTTTGATGATTCCAATAGCTTCGTATGGTGATTCTGGACTTAGGCGTATGTCCAGATGTTGATTTTGAGGTCTGTAGGTTGATTTGCTGGTTTTTAGTGAAAGTTGGAAAGTTAAAAGTTTGGAAGGTTAACAAGTTTAGCATGGAGTTGACTTTGTTGATATCAGGTTCAGATTTTTATTCCGTGAGTATGAATAGGTCTATTGTGTCATTTAGGACTTGCATGCAAAATTTGAGGTCATTCGGAGTTGATTTGATATAGTTCGGTCTGAATTTTGGAAGTTGAAAATTCATTAGTTCATTCGCACCTGCGATGGATTGGCCGCAGGTGAGAGGCCGCATAAGTGACAGCTTGATCGGATAAGCGAAGGTGGAGGTTGCTGAGGGAGCCCGCAGATGCGGACAGCTGGGTGCAGGTGCGCATTGAGTCCGTAGAAGCGCCTAGGATTCCACATAAGCGGATGAGCGGGGAGTTAGTGGTTTCCGCATCTACGAAGTCAATTCCGAAGATGCGACATCGCAGGCGCGCTCAATTTGACCGTGGTTGCGGTTTTGCTGGACTAATCAAGGGTTTCATTATTTTTCTCATTTTGGTGTTGTGGAGCTCGGTTAATGGCGATTTTTGTGAGACTTTTTGCTGCAATTCAAGTGGTGAGTAAAGATTATTCAATTTTGTTGATGGATATTGATTGCCCATTGATTATTACACCTAGTTTATGTGAATTTAAGGTAAAATTTGGGGATTTTAGGCTATGTTACTGGAGAGTGAGATTTGGTGATTTGAGAGTCGATTTGTGGTTAGAATTTGATGAAATTGGTATGGTTGGACTCATATTTGAATGGGAGTTCAGAATTTATGAATTATATCGGGTTTCGGGGCGCAAGCCCGAGGTTAACTTTTTGGGTTGACTTTGCATATTTGATTCAAGACCTTAGCTTTATCATTTGGAATTATTTTCGATGGCTTTATATGATGATATTAAGTTGCTTTGACTGTATTCGAGTAGCTCGGAGGCCGATTCGTGTGGTAAGGTCTTTTTGGAATATTGATTTGCGTGTTTTGAAGTATGTAATATATCTAAACTTGGATTTGAGGGTAACTATCATGGAACCATGCTGTATGAGGTGTATTGGGGTGGTGCACATGGTAGGTGACATGCGTATGGGCGGGCACCAGGGAAATCATGATCCGAGTTGACTTTTAGACTATTACCGGACTTGTTTTGTTATCATATCTTGTTATATCCGTATTTTTCCTACTAGTTTGATTATCTGAGACTTGATTCATGTTAGAAATCATGTTTAATGTCACGACCCAATTCCATAATAGGCCATGATGGCGCCCAAAGCCATTGTTAGGCAAGCCAACACTGATCAAATAGTGGTTTCCCGTTTAAGTAAATTATTAAGTAGTAACATTTCCTTATTTGTTAAACAGATTTAGAAATTTGCATGTGTAACATAAAAAAACTGAAGCAATATGTACTAATCGAAATCATGTAAGCAAACCCAAAATTATAAGTCTACTAGTGTGTGTGCCAAGACCTGGTGTCACAAGTGTGTGGGCAATCTAGTAAAATATACAAAAGAATGCTAGCCTACTGTCTGAAAGGGAATAGATAGAAAAGTAAATCATAAGGGAGACTCCAGCTGCTGCAGAACGGCTCGGAAGGCAGCTCACCGTGAAGTCTCGAGGTGGGGATCAACTATGCGCACCGGGCGGGTAACTAGATGCACCTGCCGCAGATCCTGCACAATTAAATACAGAAGTGTAGTATGAGTACATAAACAACATGTACCCAGTAAGTATCCAGTCTAACCTCGAAGAAGTAGTGACGAGAGGTCGACTTTGACACTTACAATGGGATAAAAATAATATAATCAAAGTGTTATACTAAGCATGGATTTCATGAATAATACTGAAAGCTCAATAATAGGAAATGATGAGTTCTTCTTTCAAAATTATAAATTTCAAATTCAGTTTTATCATTTAGCAGCTTACATCTCAAGACATTTAAGCACTATCAATCATGGAGTGTTCCAAATAATTATCATGGGCATATTATGCCGAGTTCGTACGACCCGACCAACATAATATTTAAACTGCACACTGCTAGATGGTCGAACGGCGCGAGCCATAGATGCATTTATTTACTACCGAGGCGTTCGGTCCGATCCACAAATAGCAATTTATTTTCAAACGAAGCACAAAGTTCACATTTACAGTCAAGCATTCCATTAAATCTTTCATATAAGTGAATTTAACCTTTTACACTTCTTTTATCAAGTTCCAACGACTTAAGTAATTGAATTAGCAAGTAAGGGCGCAAACAATTCAATATAAAAAAAAATTGATACGGGTCCTAAACTACCCGGACAATAGCATAATAGTAGCTACGTACGAACTCTCGTCACCTCGTACGTACGTAGCCCCCACAAATAGGTACACACATTTATTTAATTCACCTATGGGGTTAATTCCTTCTTACAAGGTTAGAAGGAGACTTACCTCGTCTCAAGGCCTACTTTCCAATTCAATAATGCACTCAAACCTCCAAATTTGATGCCAAACGATTCGAAACTAGTTAAACAGTACGTAAACTAATAAATCTATGCTCAAAAGTTCATATCCCCACTATTAAAGTGATTACCCAACCCAAATCGCAAGATTCCTAAAATTCACCCCTGGGCCTACATGCCCGTATTCCGAAATTTTTTGAAGAAAGTTATTACCCATAACCTTATGAAAATAAATATATGACTTGTACTAAGTTCCATAACCAATTTCGTGGTCAAATCTCATTTTTATCAAAAACCTACGTTTTCATCTAAGCCCTTGATTTTCACTAATTTTAACATGTTAATCTACCCACAATCTATGTATTTAACTCATGTTGTGTATAAATTACTTACCTCAAAGTGCTAGGTGAAAATCTTCTTTCAAAAGCTTCAAAAATCGCCCAAGAGATGAAGTGAAATAAATAAATGGCCTAAGTCCCACATTAAAAGAGCCGGGCACAGGCCTCTGATATCGTATTTGCGACACCACGTTCGCAAATGCGAGGGTCGCAAATGCAACAAAACACCCGCAAATATGAAGCGTGGCTCAGCTGCTTAGGTCGCAAATGCGACACAGGGGTCGCAAATGCGATCACTGTTGAGGTCACAAATGCGGCTCAGGTGTCGCATATGCGAAAAATGCCCCAGTCGATCTTCTTTGCAACTGCGAAGCTCTTCTCGCAACTGCGAGGTTCGCATTTGCAAACTATTTCTCGCATCTACGTGACCTGCAACTGATGACAAGAAACACCAGAAATCTGGTGTGTTTTTCATCCCTTTCGAACGTCCGAAACTCACCCGAGCCCTCGGGGCTCCACACCAATCACCCACAGAAGTCTAGCAACATCATACAAACTTGCTCGCGCGATCGGAACACTGAAATAACATCAAAAACCACGAATTGGACGCCAAAACGCATGAATTTACTCAAGAACTCCAAAAACTTCTACAACACTTCCGCGCGTCTGATTCCTATCGAATCAACTTGGAATGACGCCAAACTTAGCGTGTAAGTCTTAAATGATATTACGGACCTACTCCAACTTCCGGAACTAGAATCCGAACCCAATTTCAAAATGTCCACCCTCTGTCAAACTTTCTAAAAACTTCAAGTTTCTAACTTCCGCCAAATGACTCCGAAACGACCTACAGACCTACGGATCCACTTCCGGACGCGCTCCTAAGTACAGAATCACCATACGGAGCTATTCCTAGGCTCGGAATCCCAAACGGACGTCTAGAATGTAATAATCCATTTCAACCCAAACTTATGGAATTTGCTCATAATGCCAACTTTCACTACTAGGCGCTGAAACGCTACCGGGTCATCCAAAACCCGCTCAGAACATACGCCCAAGTCCGAAATTATCATTCAACCTATTGGTACCGTGAAATCCCGATTCCAAGGTCGTTTACTTAAAATGTTGACCGAAGTCAAACTTGGCCTTTTAAGCCAACCTTAAGGAACCAAGTGGTTCGAGTTCAACCCGAACCCCTTCAAATCCCAAACTAACCATTCCCGCAAGTCATAAAACAGTAAAAGCATGTACAGGAAGTCTTATTTAGGGGAACAGGATTCTAGAAAGAAAAACGACCGTTCTGGTCGTTACGTTCTCCACATCTTAAACAACCATTCATTCTCGAATGTGTTTAGATTCATGCCTGAAGTGCTGAATAAGTGGGGATATCTGCTCCGCATGTTCTCCTCGGACTCCCAGGTCACCTCCTCGACTGGTTGGCCCCTACACTGAACCTTTACCGCGAAAATCCTCTTGGATCTCAACTGGCGATCCTGTCTAGCAACAATGGCAACTGGCTCCTCCTCATAACCAAGGCTCTCATCTAGCTGAATAGTGCTGAAGTCTAACACATGCGACAAGTCGGCGTGATACCTCCGGAGCATAGATACGTGAAAAACTAGATGAACCCCTAATAGGCTGGGAGGCAAAACAAGCTCATAAGCAACCTCCCCAACTCGCCTCAACACCTCAAATGGGCCTATAAACCTTGGGCTCAGCTTGCCCTTCTTCCAAAATCTCATAATGCCCTTCATCGACGAGACTTTCAAGAGAACCTTCTCACCTACCATAAATGATACATCACGCGCCTTCTGATCCGCGTAACTCTTTTTCCTGGACTGTGCTGTGTGAAGTCGCTCCTGAATTAACTTTACCTTTTCCATGGAATCCTTCACTAAATCAGTACCATACAACTTAGCCTCCCCGGTCTCAAACCACCTGATTGGAGAACGACATCGCCGACCATATAAAGCCTCAAATTAAGCCATCTCGATGCTGGACTGATAACTGTTATTGTAAGAAAACTCAACCAAAGGCAAGAATTGATCCCACTGCCCCCCAAAGTCAATCATACGTTCCCTGAGCATGTCCTCCAATATCTGAACTGTTCGCTTTGAGTGCCCGTCGGTCTGTGGGCGAAACACAGTGCTGAGATCTACACGGGTTCCCAACTCACTTTGAACGGCCCTCTAGAAATGCGAAGTGAACTGAGGGCCTCTATCTGATATGATGGAAATAGGCACACCGTGCAACTGAACTATCTCCCGAATATAAATCCGGGCCGACCTTTCTGAAGTATAAGTAGTTGCAACTGGAATGAAGTCTGCCGACTTGGTCAACCTATCGACAATGACCCAAACTGCATCAAACTTCCGCAAGGTCCGCGGCAACCCAACTACGAAGTCCATAGTAATGCACTCCCATTTTCACTCTAGTATAGTCATGTGCTGGAGTAGGCCACCTGGCCTCTGGTGCTCATACATAACCTGCTGGCAATTTAGGCACCTAGCTACATACTCAACTATGTCTTTCTTCATCCGTCGCCACCAATAATGTTGCCTCAGGTCACGATACATCTTTGTAGCACCTGGATGAATGAAATATCGAGAACTGTGTGCCTCCTCTAGAATCTTTCCTATTAAGCCATCGACATTAGGAACGCGTAGATGACCCTGGAGTCGCAAAACACAATCCTCGCCAATAGAAACCTGCTTGGCACCACCCTATAGTACCGTCTCTCTGAGAACTGCCAGGTGCGGATCATCAAACTGTCACGCCTTGATCTGCTCCAATAGTGAAGACAACACATGTAAGAACTCGGCTAGTTTCTGAAATGTCCAACCTCACAAGTCTGTTAGCCAAGGACTGAATGTTCAAAGCTAGTGGCCTCTTCTCTGCTGAAATGAATACCAAGCTACCCATGCTCTCTACCTTTCTGCTTATGGCATCCGCGACTACATTTGCCTGGCCCGGATGATAAAGAATGGTGATGTTATAATCTTTCAGTAACTCAATCCTTCTACGCTGCCTCAAATCAAGATCCCTTTGCTTGAACGAATGCTGTAAGCTGCGATGATCAGTGTAAACCTCACATGACGCCCCATAAAGATAATGCCTCCAGATCTTAAGAGCATGAACAATTGCGGCTAACTCTAGATCGTGCACAGGGTAATTCTTCTCATGAATCTTCAGCTGACGCGAAGCATATACAATAACTTGCCCCTCCTGCATCAATACACAACCCAAGCAAACGCGTGAAGCATCGCAATACACTATATACATCCCCGGACCGGAAGGCAACATAAGAACCAATGTTGTATTCAAAGCTATCTTGAGCTTCTGAAAGCTCGCCTCACAATCCACGGACCAACGGAACGGAGCACTTTTTTGGGTCAATCTAGTTAGAGGTGCTGCAATGGATGAAAAACCCTGCACAAACTGGCGATAATAACCTGCTAACCCTAGGGAACTCCTGATCTCAGTCACCGAAGTGGGACGAGGCCAACTTTGAATTGCCTCAATCTTCTTGGGATCCACCTTAATACCCTCTCCTAATACAACATGCCCCAAGAATGCCCCAGACTCTAGCCAAAGCTCACGCTTGGAGAACTTAGCATATAGTTTTTGTTCTCGCAATGTCTGAAGCACCACTCTGAAATGCTGCTCGTGCTCCCCCAAGCTACATGAGTAAATCAAGATGTCATCAATGAAGACAATAACAAAGGACTCAATATAAGTCCTAAGCACCCGGTTCATCAAATCTATAAATGCTGCTGGGGCATTAGTCAAGCTGAAGGACATCACTAGAAACTCGTAATGGCCATCTCTAGTACGGAAGGCAGTCTTCGGTACATCTGAGTCCCGAATCTTCAACTGATGATACCCCGATCTCAAGTCGATCTTAGAAAACACCCTAGCACCCTGCAATTGGTCAAAAAAATTATCAATACGCGGCAACAAGTACTTGTTCTTGATGGTAACATTGTTCAACTGGCGGTAATCAATGCACATCCGCGTAGTCCCATCTTTCTTCTTCACAAATATTACTGGTGCACCCCAACGTGATACGCTTGGCCTGACGAACCCCTTTGCTGACAACTCCTCAAGCTGCTCCTTCAACTCCTTCGGAGCCATACCGTACGGTGGGATAGTTATAGGCTGGGTACCTGGAGCCAAATCAATACAAAAATCAATATCGCGATCTGGTGGCATGCCTAGAAGGTCAGAAGGAAACACATCGGCAAATTCCTGGACTACTGGCACTGAATCAATCGTCGGGGACTCTGCGGTAGTGTCCCAAACATAAGCTAGATAAGCCAAACAACCCTTCTCGACCATAGGTCGAGCCTTCAGAAAATAGATGACCCGACTAGCTGTACTAACAGAGGAACCCTTCCACTCCAATCTCGGCAACTCTGGCATCGCTAAAGTAACATTCTTGGCATGACAATCAAGGATGGCATGATATGGGGATAATTAATCCATGCCCAGGATGACCTCAAAGTCGGTCATATCAAGTAACAGAAGGTCTGCTCTAGTATCGTAACCATAGAATGTGACCACACAGGACCGATATATCCAATCCAAAACCACAGAATCGCCCACCAGAGTGGACACATAAATAGGAATTCCCAAGGACTCACGAGGAATATCTAGGAAATGAGCAAACAGATATGATACATATGAATAGGTAGATCCCTGATCAAATAACGCCGAATCATCGCTATCGCAAACAGAAGTAATACCTATGATCATAGCATCTGAGGCCAGTGCATCTGGTCTAGCCGGAAAAGCATAGAATCTAGCTGGAGCGCCGGCTGGTTGGCCTCCACTTGACTGAGTAATAGCTGGCTGACCTCCCTCTGTTTGGCCTCCACCTCTAGGATGCCCCCTACCAGCCAGCCCTCCGCCTCTGGGCGGCCAGACAGCCGATGTTGTTATCATGGGCTGCTGACCCTGCTGCACTGCTGCCCCGAAGCCTAGGTAGAACCTTCTCATATGACTGAGATCTCCGCACTCGAAACAACCCCTCGGTGCAGTGATCTGTTACCCTGAAGTTTGACCCTGATGGCCGGAAGACCCACTGGAAGAAGCCTGGATAGTTGGTGGGCGTTATGAACTCTCTGGCATGGCACTGAAATAGGAGCTAGAAAAACCCTGGATGGCTGGTGGACGGTAAGAACTCTCTGGTATGGCGCTGAAATAGGGTCGCACCGGAGCACCCCGAGAAGGTGGTGGTGCTGAATATATGGGCCTGCTACGCTGAACCTCCCAAACTGACCTTTTCCCCTAGCCGGGGCACATCTAAACTCTCTAGAGAAACGGGTCCTCTTGTCCTACTGCATCTGCTCTCTACCTCTCAAACGGTATCCCTCAATCCTCCGAGCAACTCCACTACCAACTGATAAGAAGTCCCCATCTCAACCTCCCGGGCCATATTAGCCCTAATACCGGAGTGCAACCCCACAACAAAACTCCGCACTCTATCTGCGTCAGTAGGAAGTATCATAAGTGCATGGCGAGACAACTCAGAAAATCTCGCCTCATAATCGATCACTAACATCTTACCCTGCTCGAGCTGCTCAAACTGATACTGCAACACTTCCCTCTCGGAGGGTGGAATATAACTATCCAAGAAAAGCTGTGTGAACTTCCCCCAAGTCATGGGAGGAGAACCCACTGGTCTGCCGAGAAGATAAGACTGCCACCATCTGCGGGCCCTGCCCTCCAACTAGAATGTAGTGAAATCCACTCCATGAGACTCCAATATCCTTATATTGTGCAGTTTGTCCCTGCGCCGATCAATGAAATCCTGGGGATCCTCATGTCGCTCACCTCCGAAGACATGAGGGTGTAACCTAGTCCATCTATCCAATAACTTTTACGGCTAGCCGTCCGCAGCTAGACTAGGCTCAGGTACAATCACTGCAACTAGCTGGGCCCCGTCCATGGGTAGTGTACCCGGAGTATGATACATTGCAGCTCCATGCCCAGGAGCCTGAGTAGTAGGGGTCTGTGCTCCCTCTCCCACCTGGGATATGGCTGGGTCTGTTGGAAATAAACCAGCCTGTGTCATAGAATCCATGAACCGCAGCATACGACCCATGACCTCTTGAAAGCCCGGTGCTGTAATGAAATCTACCGGGGCTGGCTCTGTTGTGGGCATCTCGCCCTGCTCCTTCACAATGGGATCCTCTACTGGATCCGCTGGTGGTACATATAGGGCAACTCTGACGTCCTCATCCCCTACCTCGGGCTGGTGCCCTGCCCCGGCCTTTGCCTCGGCCTCTGGTGACAGGGGGAGAAGCTCCTCCCAGGTCTGGAACGTCTGCTGCGCGCGTTCTCACCATCTGTGAGAGAATAAGAGAGAGAATATAGTATACCATCAACTGCACGATAGAAGATGAATAAAGAGTAGTTTCCTAACACCCCATAGTCTTTCAAATATAAGTACAGACGTCTTCGTACCCATCCGTAAGACTCTATTAGGTTTGCCCATGACTTGGGAGACCTACGTGAACCTAGTGCTCTAATACCATATTGTTATGACCCAATTCCATAATAGGCTGTGATGGCACCCAATGCCGTTTTTAGGCAAGCTAATACTGATCAACTAGTCGTTTCTCGTTTAAATAAATTATTTAGTAACATTTCCTTATTTGTTAAAAAGATTTAGAAATTTGCAAGTGTAACATAAATAAATGGAAGTAATAAGTACTAATCAAAATCATGTAAGCAAACCCAAAATCTTAAGTGTACTAGTGCGTGTGCCAAGACCTGGTGTCACACGTGTGTGGGAAATCTAGTAGAATATACAAAAGAATGCTAGCCTACTGTCTGAAAGGGAATAGACAGAAAAGTAAATCATAAGGGAGACTCCAGCTGCTGCAGAACGGCTCGGAAGGCAGCTCACCGTGAAATCTCGAGGATGGGATCAACTATGCGCGCCGGACGGGTAACTAGATGCACCTGCCTCAGATCCTGTACAATTAAGTACAAAAGTGTAGTATGAGTACATAAACAACATGTACCCAGTAAGTATCCAGTCTAGCCTCGAAGAAGTAGTGACGAGGGGTCGACTTTGACACTTACTATGGGCTAAAAGTAATACAATCAAAGTGTTATACTGAGCATGGATTTCATGAATAATACTGAAAGCTCAATAATAGGAAATGATGAGTTCTTCTTTCAAGATTATAACTTTCAAATTCAGTTTTATCATTTAATAGCTTACATTTCAAGACATTTAAGCAGTATCAATCATGCAGAGTTCAAAATAATTATCATGCACAAATTATGCCGAGGTCGTACGGCCCGACCAACATTATATTTAAACTGTGCATTGCCGGAGGGTCGAACAGCGCAAACCATAGATGCATCTATTTACTACCAAGGCGTTCGACCCGTTCCACAAATAGCAATTTATTTTTAAACGAAGCACAAAGTTCACATTTACGGTCAAGCATTCCATTAAATCTTTCAAGTAAGTGAATTTAACCTTTTACACTTCTTTTATCAAGTTCCGACAACTTAAGTACTTGAATTAGCAAGTAAGGTCGCAAAAATTTCAATTAAAGCATGATACCAGACAATAGCATAATAGTATGTACGTATGGACTCTCGTCACCTCGTACATGCGTAGCCCCCACAAATAGGTACACACATTTATTTAATTCACTTATGGGGTTAATCACCTCTTACAAGATTAGAAAGGAGACTTACCTCGTCTCAATGCCTACTTCCCAATTCAAGAATGCGCTCAAACCTCCAAATTTGATGCCAAACGACTCGAAACTAGTCAAACATTACGTAAAATAATCAATCTATGCTCAAAAGTTCATATCCCTACTAATAAAGTGATTACCCAACCCAAATCGCAAGATTCCTAAAATTCACCCCCGGTCCCACATGCCCGAATTCGGGAAATATTTGAAGAAAGTTGTTACCCATAACGTTAGGAAAAAAAATATGATTTGTACTAAGTTCCATAACCAATTTCGTGGTCAAATCTCTTTTTTATCAAAACATAGATTTTCATCTAAACCCTTGATTTTCACTAATTTTTACATATTAATCTACCCATAATCAATGTATTTAACTCATGTTGTGTAGAAGTTTCTTACCTCAAAGTGCTACGGGAAAACCCTCTTCCAAAAGCTCCAAAAATCGCCCAAGAGATGAAGTAAAATGAAATAAATGGCCTAAGTCCCGCATTAAAAGAGCTGGGCACATGCCTCTAATGTCACATTTGCGACACCAGGTTTGCAAATGCAAGGGTCGCAAATGCAACAAAACACTCGCAAATGCGAAGCCTGGCTTCAGCTGCTCAGGTGGCAAATGCGATGCAGGGGTCAGATCACTGTTGAGGTCGCAAATGCGGCTCAAGTGTCGCAAATGCGAACAATGCCCCAGTCGAGCTTCATTGCAATTGTGAAGCTCTTCTAGCAAATGCGAGGTTTGCATTTGTGAACTATTTCTCGCATTTGCGAGACCTGCAACTGATGCCAAGAAACACCAGAAACATGGTGTGTTTTTCATCCCTTTTGTACGTCCGAAACTCACCCGAGCCCTTAGGCCTCCACACCAATCACCCATACAAGTCTAGCAACATCATACAAATAGCCTCACGCGATCGGAACACCAAAATAACATACAAACCCACGAATTGGACGCCAAAACGCATGAATTTACTCATGAACTCCAAAAACTTCTAAAACACTTCCGCGCGTCTGATTCCTACCAAATCAACTCGGAATGATGCCAAACTTTGCGTGCAAGTCTTAAATGATATTGCGGAGCTACTCCAACTTTCAAATCTGGAATCTGAACCTGATATCAAAAAGTACACCCTCGGTCAAACTTTCCAAAAACTTCAAGTTTCTAACTTTCACCAAATGACTCCGAAACGACCTACGGACCTCCGAATCCACTTCCGGACGCACTCCTAAGTCCAGAATCATCATACGGAGCTATTCTCGGGCTCGAAATCCCAAACAGACATCTATAATGTAATAATTCATTTCAACCCAAACATATGGAATTTGCTCAAAATGCCAACTTTCACTACTAGGCGCCGAAACGCTCCCGGGTCATCCAAAACCCGCTCCGAACATACGCCCAAGTCTGAATTCATCATACGAACCTATTGGAACTGTGAAATCTCGATTCTAAGATCGTTTACTCAAAATGTTGACCAAAGTCAACTTGGCATTTTAAGCCAATCTTAAGGAACCAAGTGTTCCGATTTCAACCCGAACCCCTCCAAATCCAAAACTAACCATCCCCGCAAGTCATAAAATAGTAAAAGCATGTACGGAAAGTCTTTATTAGGGTAACGAGGTACTAGAAAGCAAAACGACCGGTCAGGTCGTTACATTTAAGCTATGTGATTATTCGGTTGAGACCTAATGAGGACTATTTCTATTGTTTTGAGCTATCTGTCTTAACTGTAGTTGTACATTCAGTTATGGTTCTTCATTTGCATATCATATTTCAATTTCTATTTATTATTCGTTTGACATGGCACATTGTTGTGGTTTTCCATATGTGTAACACATCCCATATTTTTGTACGTGAGAGTACGTTGTAAGTCAATTGATATAAGCTTAGAAATAAGATTACATTTGAAAGTATGTAATGTAAGTTAATCATGTTCCTCTGAGGTTACAAATATTTACGATCATGAGTAACAAGTGCCAAGTGGGTTGGAAGGCTTAGAAGCTACACGACTTGAAAAAAATAAGTTTCGTCGGAAGTCGACAATTTGGGAATGTTATAACATGTACTTTTGGGGTGAGACTAGGGTACTTAACATGATGTGGAGGTTATGTTATGAGTTATTATAGTCGTATGATGGTCGTATGTTGAGTTTTTAAGTCAAGCAAGTTGTGGAGCAAAAGTTGGCAAGGTCATCACAAGTTACATTCATAAATGTGCTCAAAATTTGGTCAAACGTAGCAAATCTTTTCTCTCAATATAACAAGTATTACGGGTCTATACATGTAAATCCCCATGAATTTCTATAGCTAAATCAAGCAATTTTGAGCTTAGGATTACTGTTTAATGTTAACCCGAACTACATGAGAGATTACATGAGTGGATAAAGTTATTTGGATACTTGGGGATAATTATTTTATTAATCTTGAATGTTGTAATAATGGTGAACACTTGGATGCGAATTTCAATACAATAAAACTAAAGAAAATATAGTGAGCTATCTCCCCATAGCGCAGCTATAGCACAGGAGGGAAGCTAAAATTTTTTGCACAAGCAGTGAGCTAAAGCCTTATAGCACAGGGATAGCACCAGTAGAAAAATACTGTACCTGATTTTAGCAAACCAGTGAGCTAAAGACTTATGGCATAGGGATAGCACCAGTGAAAAAATATTGTACCTGGGCCTATTAATACCTGAGCGGGGAGAGAGAAAAATAAAAGGATTGCAAGACTAGGGCTTTTCTTTCCATCATCCATCCGGCCAAGGCTTCCAATACACACTTAAGGTGAGTTTCTAAGTGTGTTTTTATGATGATTTCACTTCTCAATCACTAGTTACAACAAGGTTTTGATTGGATTCCATAGGATTTCCTCAAAATCTCAAAAAAAAAACCCAAAAAGTGACTTTCAAGATTTGGTCAACAATAGGTAATATTTCACCCTTAAACCTACGTGCATGGATTGTTAGTGAATATATGAGCAAGAAATAATTGCTAGCACCTACAAGATGGTGATTGGAAGTAATAAGTGCTTAACCTAGATTATTGGGCGTTGTAGTGGTTTTGTAACGAGTTAACTCGAAAAATTTGGTGGATGTGGGCTCATTGATGATTATAATGGTGCTGAGAAGGTAGTTAGTGGACAAAGGATATTGTAGTATCTCTTGTTGGTGGGAAGGAAGGATTGTTTCATGAAAAAAAATACCATTACTAGAGGTAGTTGAATGCTATGCACTCTTGGTGTTTGATAAAATGCCAAAATGACCAAAAACCTGGAAACTTTTACTAATATTGGCCCAATTAAATTATGTTGATGTAGATTGAAGTTGTAAGAGTAGTGGGAGGTCTTAGTATCACTAAAGAGCTTCATCAAGGTATGTTGGCTAAACTTTTCTCTTAGAATTGAACCCATAATGTCCTTGTAAGTCCCGGCTTGTTCATCATAAGTTGATTATTCCGAATTAGCTTTGTGACAAAAGGTATATGTGCAATATGTTTTTCAAAATTCCTGCGCGCTGCTTAAATTAAAAGAAGGTCTGAGATCTGCTTTACAGAGGTGCTCTGAAGGAGCAGGTTAAGCAGAGGTTTGCTAACGTGCTCTATCAGCGATGCAAACGGCAGGCAGGCAAAGCTCCGACCACTATGATGAAGGTAGATGGTGATATGAGGGTTATTACTCCACAGTCAGGGGTTTCTCAAGCTATAGAACCACCGCAATTGAGTAATTGGGTAGAGACGTGAGAAGGATCAAGCTGCATGCAACAGGAAACAACGATGCCGGTGATGTTACAGAAGGAGGAATGAACTAATTCTGCTGTTCGAAGACTGAATTTCCATAAGGAACAAGCTGTACCAAGTCCGATCAAAGTAAACTCTGAAGCTGAAGGTCCATCTATGGCGGATGTGGTGAAAAATAATCGAGCTCAACATCTAGGTACGCAATTGAAGTTTTTCCCTCCAGTCATAAAAAATGGAGTTAAAGTAGTGCAATTAAATGAGATCGATATGGAGAAACAGAGTAGGCAATGCAGAAATGCTTTAATTGGCTATGTATTAGGAGGTATGCCTAGTTTCAAAGAGATGCTACAATTTGTGTATGGAGTTTGGCAATTTGTGTCAACTCCTAGAGTATTCCTTCATGATGATGGACTTCATATTCAAATTTGAATCGAAGTATGATAAGAACTTATTGCTTCAGAATGGACCATATACTTTCAATAGTAGGCCGATGATCTTAAAGGAATGGATACCAGATTTCAAAATGAACAAGGAGCCTCTGCGACTTGTTCCACTATGGGTATCATTTCCTAAGCTACCTCTTCAATGCTGGACTGAGGAGAATTTGGGCAGGTTGGCTAGCTATCTAGGTCGGCCAATATGTACTGATAAATTGACAGCAACAGGAGATAGGATATCATATGCTAGAGTCCTCATTGAGATGAACATAACTCAGCAACTTCCAGAGGTGATAACAATTGAAAAATCTGATGGAACCATATGGGAGCAAGACATAGACTATGAGTGGAAGCCTAGGTTCTGTCAAAACTGTGCACATTTTGGGCATTTCACTGAAAGTTGTGGAAAAAAGGATCAGCAGGATGTCCAGCAGAAAGGTCAGAAAAAAGGGAAGCAGAAGCCATCACAGGAGAAGAAAGAATGGAAGGTTAAACAGGACAAACCAAATATCAAGCCACAAGGTCCTATTGCAGTTGAGGAAGATCATAGTGCTCCTACCAAATTGCAAGTTCAAAGAAGTGGGAAGCAGGTAGTAGTGTTTCAAGGACAAAGGCAGGGAAATCAGCATAAGGTACAGAGTCACCAGGAGGAAGATTTGGATAGTGATTCAGAGGAAACTCTAGGGATAAACCAATACTCAGCCTTGAGATGTTATGACAAAGCAGTTGAAAAGAGAGTAAGTCAGAGACTTGCTAAGAAACAACCTCCATGATTTTTTGTTCCTGGAATATTAGAGGGCTTAATAAAGCCCACAAGCAAAAAGAATTCAAGGATTTTTTGCTTGGAAAAAAGATAGATCTGATTTGTTGCCTTGAGACTAGAGTTAAACAACATAAAGCTGTAAAAGTTATCAGAAAGTTTGGAAATGATTGGGAGTTCTATACAGACTATACTCGTGCCCCTAATGGAAGAATACGGGTTAGATGGAGGAGAGCTTCAGTCGCTGTAAATATTAGATATAGTACTGCATAATTGATTCACTATTTTATTGAGGATAGACAATCTCAATTCAATTGTGAATTGACATATGTGTATGGTTACAATACTATTGCAGGGAGAAAACCATTGTGGGATCAACTAAGGAACATTAAAGGTTCTATAAATGGACCTTGGATCCTATTGGGAGACTTTAATACCATGCTATTTAGTGATGATAGAGTTAATGGAGTACCGGTTCATCCTGCTGAGAATGTGGATTTCCAGAATTGTATCACAGATTTGGGAGTGGGACAGGTGACTAGAAAAGGGTGGCAGTTTTCCTAGTGCAACAAAAGAGATGAGAATGAAAGGATATATAGTCATATTGATTGGGTGTTTGGTAATGCTGAATGGTTATAAACTTACGGTAGTATTGAAGCCAACTATTTGAATCCTGAGTGTTCTGATCACTCTCCCATTGTAATTAACACTGTGATAGCTAAGCAATACCTTAAGAAGCCATTCAGACCGCTCAATGTCCTATTACAACAGGATGCTTTCAAGGCAATTGTTCAGAATGTGTGGCAATAGACTATTGAGGGGCATTTTGTGTATGGAGTGTGGCAGAAGTTAAAGCTGGTGGAAGCAGAGACTAAACAGTTGAATAAAGAATACTCATCATTAGAAGGCAGGATAATGAATTTGAAGCACAAATTGGGGGAAATTTAAGACAGTTTAACAGAAGACTTGTTTAATAGTAGCCTGATTAGTGAAGAGAAAGAGATACTAATAGAGATGGAAAAGTGGGGCACTATTCATGAAAGAGTCCTTCGATAGAAATCCAGAGCTACATGGATTTCCTCAGGGGACTCTAATACCAGATTCTTTCGTGCTCATATGAAAGCTAGACAGGCAAGGAACAGGATTTCTTCTATACAGAATGAACAAGGAGTACTAATCACTTATCCAAAACTAATTCGGCAAGAATTTCTTCAGTTCTTCAAGAAGCTATTGGGTACTGCTACTGAGGAATTGCCTTGTATTGATACAACTGTTGCAAGGAATGGTCCATGTCTAACTATTGATCAACAGAAAGATTTGATTAAGCCTATTACTAGAGAGGAGGTAAGTCAAATTGTTCAAAACCTTCCCAATGATAACGCTCTAGGAATTGATGGCTTCCCAGCTGAGTTGTTTAAAGCAAACTGGAATATTATTGGGGAAGACATAATAACAGCAGTTATGCAATTCTTTGAGAATGGCCAGCTTCTGAAAGAAATTAACTGTGCTACTATAACCCTGGTTCCTAAAGTTCCAGCTCCCACTTTGGTTAAAGATTTTAGACCAATAGCTTGTTGTTCAATTATATACAAGACTATTGCTAAATTATTAACTGAAAGGTTGAAGACAGTAGTGGATATGATAGTAGGTCCATCTCAGTCAGCTTTTATTGAAGGGAGGAGTATACTAGACAATGTCATAGTAGCTCATGAATTGGTGAAGGATTCTCTAGAAAAGGGGTGTGACCTAGATGTATGGTAAAGATTGACATTAAGAAAGCCTATGATTCAATGGAGTGAAATTTTTTACAGATGGTATTGCTTGAATTTGGTTTTCCTGTGAAGATGGTAAATTGGATAATGACTTGTGTTTCAACTGTCAGTTATGCCTTGTTGATCAATGGAGGACCGACTACCAGATTCCAAGCAAAAAAAAAAAGGACTCAGGCAGGGGGACCCAATGTTACCCTACCTGTTTGTATTGGCAATGGAGTACTTATACAGAACCTTGAAGCAGTTGAATGCTAATCCTGACTTTAACTATCACCCCAGATGTTCAAAGCTCAATCTAATTCATATATGTTTTGCAGATGATCTGCTATTATGTTGCAGGGCCAGACAAAATTTCAATCCAGTTGATGCTGCAAGCTTTTAATCATTTTTCTGAAGTGTCTGGACTTAAAGCCAATATGGAGAAGAGTTCATTGTATATAGCAGGGGTGTCTAATGAATTCAAATACGAGATTATACAAGAGATGGGATTTGCTACTGGAGAAATTCCATTCAGATACCTAGGTGTCCCTCTATATTCAAGGAAGCTTACAGTTCATCAGTGTCTACCCCTAGTAGAGAAGATGATTACAAGAGTTAGATGCTGGTCAACCAAACTATTATCATACATTGGAAGGTTGCAACTAATAAAAAGTATCCTATTCGAGATGCAGACTTACTGGGCTCAGATCTTCTTGCTGCCTAAGAAGATTATTAATATGGTGACTAGTATATGTAGAACATTTCTATGGACAGGTACAAATGAGGTGTCTAGAAAATCTCTAGTTGCTTGGGAGAAACTATGCATGCCTAGAGCAGCTGGAGGCCTGAACATACTAGACTTCTACAGATGGAATAAGTCAGCAATTTGCAAATTGTTGTGGGCTGTCAACTAGAAGAAAGACAGTCTATGGGTGAAATGGATTCACTATTTTTACAAAAAGCAGAAGACTATATCAGATTGTCCATTGGAGGCAAGAAACTGGTTAGAGAATTATGGCAATCCTGCAACAATCCTAAGAAGCTTTGAATCACAAGGAAAGTTCAGCATCAAGAAAGCATACAAATTCTTTACACCACAGTTTCAGAAAGTAGAATGGAAGCAAGCAGTACTGATCCAAAATATTCTCCCCAGAAATCAATTTATTCTATGGCTAGCAATACAGAACAGATTGGCTACTGTGGACAGGCTAGAGAGATGGGGAATCCAAGTTGACAAAGGGTGTGTACTGTGCTGTACTGGAAGAGATGAAATATTGGAGCATATGTTATTTGAATGCTCTTACTCACAACATATGTGGAGTTCTATATTGGGCTGGCTAGACATACAGAGAAGGATAGAGAACTGGCAGGAAGAAGTGCAATGGGTGGCAAGCAGAGTTAGCACCAGACAATTGGCACACATATTGGGATTCCTCTTTGCAGCTACAGTCTATCATATATGGGGTGAAAGAAATGCTAGAGGGTTTCAATTGAAGAAGCAAGAAGTTAGACAGAGAACAAGAGATATAGCTCTACAGTTACATATTAAAGGTCAAAATAATTGTAAATGGAAAAGTGTATTAGATAGGTTGAATTGGTACCCAGTCTAGGCAAGTATATAAATGTTTGTAAATATCTGAGAAACTGACTCAATAGTCCAATTGAGTTAGATGCATGTAAAGTCATTACTTGGTGAAATAAAATTTTTATTTTAACCAAAAAAAAAATGTGTTTCAAGTGTTCTTGATATGTTGTGTTACTATTTTAGAATATGTTCAAAGTATGGATTGCATATCTAAATGTTATAACTTCAAGTCGTGTTTCGAATGAAAGCTATTATGCCAAATTGTGTAAGAAATCTCTATGTGCTTAAGACTCTTACTTGCTCACACGTGGACTTAAAGTCTTGAATATAAATGCTTTGTTGTTGATGATCCGTGATAATGTTTGAAAGTGAAAAAGGTGAGCATGAAATATGAATTACAGCCAACGTGCCAAGAATGATATTACATTTGGGGCCATGAGTTCCAATGAAACAAAAAGGCGTGTAAAAGATGATGAAATGAGTTGTAAATCCTCAAAACAAATAAACACTTAGAGAGTATCATTAGTCACCGAGGAAGGGTAGGTTTAAATAACCTAACCCCAAAACTACACGTGCCGGTGTAGGAGTGAATTGTGATTATTTACCTTAATTGGGATGAGATTGACATAATAAGAATATTCCCGTTTATTGGGATGAGATGGTCGCTAGAAAAAGGTGATGTTGATCCACACGACATTGTGGTGAGACGGTGTCACGACCCGGATTTCCACCGTCGGGACCGTGATGGCACCTAACTTTTAGGATGCTAGGCAAGCCAACAATTTAAGATTTAATACGCTAACCCTTGACCAAATAAGTAAATAACAGCAATTAAACCAACACAGATTTAAAGAGTGTAGAATTTCATAATAACCCAAGTGCTTCTACACAACTACCCAGAAACTGGTGTCATAACTCACGAACTTCTAAGAGTCACTACAAATACTGGCTGAAAGAAAGTACAATTGTTTTTGAATTAATAGAAACGGTAAACTAGAATAACTGGAAGGGGACTCCAGGGTCTGCGAACGCCGGCAGATCTACCTTGGGTCTCCTGTGGGTCCGAAAGCAGCAACTCAGCTCGGGTCAACACGATCCAGTACCGAAATCTGCAGAGGAAGTGCAGAGTGCAGTATCAGTACAACCGACCCCATGTACTGGAAAGTGCCGAGCCTAACCTCGGCGAAGTAGTGACGAGGCTAGGACAAGGCGCATACATACACATGTGCAATTAAATAATATGCTAACAGAAATAACAATTAATAGAAGCTAAACAGAAATTAATGGGAGGGGGAAGCATGCTATGAGGTACAAAAAATAAAGAATCACAGCAGTAGAGGAATTTAAATAGCTAGTACACTTGAACCGGTAATAACAAGTAAACACAACAAACAAAAAATGCACGACATCACCCTTTGTGCTTTTACTCTCAACCTCACTAGATAATCAAAAATAGAACGTGCACGGCATCACCCTTCGTGCTTTACCACTCGACCTCACCATATGAATAATAGAAATATGCACGGCATCACCCTTCGGGCTTTATCACTCTTCCTCACCACATAAGTAATAGAAACGTGCACGGCATCACGAAGAATAAGACTCACTCACATGTTATGACTCGACAAGAACATATAGATACTCGTCACCTTAGCTATATGTTGTACTCAACATCCAAACACGTAGCAAATAATGGAATAACACCTAATCCATCAAGCTAAGGTTAGCCACAACACTTACCTCGCTCCTTCGGCCAAACACAAGGCTCAATTACCACTTTGCCTCTAGTATCCACCTCCAAATCACTCGTATCTAGCCAGAATTAACTCAACATCATCAATTATTAATAAAGGAATCAACTACAATGCATAAATTTAGTTTTCCCAAATTTTCCCCCGAAAAGTCAAAAACCGACCCCGGGCTCGCTTGGTCAAAACCCGAGGTTCGGACCAAAACCCGTTTATCCATTCACTCCCGAGCCCAGATATATAATTGGTTTTGGAATCCGACCCCAATTCGAGGTCTAAATCCCCAATTTTCACAAATTGCTAGTTTCTACACCAAAACCCCCAATTCTACCATGGAAATCTTAGATTCTAGGTTGAAAGTTCATGAAATATAATGGGTAATTGAATGAAAGTAGGTTAGAATCACTTACCAAAAATTTGGGGAAGAAAATCTTTTGGAAGAATCGCCTCTAGGTCTCTTACTTTTGAAAAACTTGAAAGAATGGCCAAATTCCCGTTTCTGGTCTGTTTTGAATAGCTGGGCGGCAGTGTTCATCGCGATCGCGTGAAAACTGTCGCGTTCGTGAAGGGCTGCATCCTAGAGACTTACGCGATCGCGAATGTCCCATCGCGTTCGCGAAGCCTATGCCCCCTGGCCTTCGCGTTCGCTAGTCCTTGCTCACGTTCGCGATGAAGAGCGACTGACCCCTCCCCCGAGTCCCAAATGCTACGCGTTCGCGTTGAGCCGGCCGCGATCGCGAAGGGTGAGGCCCCCATCGCTCCGCGTTCGCGACCCAGTCTCCGTGTTCGTGTAGAGAAGAATTTCTCCCCAGCCTAGATCTCTTTTGCGATCGCGAAAGTGACTACGCGATCGCGAAGTACAATATACCAGACACCAGATACAGCACTCTCACACCAGATTTTTCTAAGTCCAAACCTCCCGTAGCCTATCCAAAACTCAGCAGAGCCCTCGGGACTCCAAACCAAACATGCACATAAGTCTATAAGCATCATACGAACTTGCTCGTGTGATCAAATCGCCAAAATAACACCTAGAACTACGAATTTAACACCAAATTGCATGAAATTTTCAAGAAAGTTTTAAAACTTCTATTTTCTCAACCAAAGGTCCGAATCACGTCAAATCAGTCTCGTTTCTCACCAAAAGTTCACAGCTATGGTATAAATATCATAACGGACCTGTACCGAGCTCCGGAACCAATATACGGACCCGATACCAATAAGATCCAATATTAACCAAATTCTTAAAGCCATTATAATTTCACTCTTACAATTTTAATCAAAAATTCATTTCTCGGGCTAGGGACCTCGGAATTCGATTACGTGTATACGCCCAGGTCCCATATTTTACTACGGACCCACCGAGACCGTCAAAACACGGGTCCGGGTCCGTTTACCCAAAACGTTGACCGAAGTCAACAAGCATCAACTTTTTAGGCCAAAAATGATTATTTCACCAATTTTACACATAAAAGCTTTTCGGAAACACGCCTGGGCTGCGCATGCAAATTGAGGAGAGACAAAATGAGGTTTTGAAGACCTCGGAACATGGAGTCAAGTTCTGAAACATAAGATGACCCTTTGGGTTATCACATTCTCCACCTCTAAAACAACCGTTCGTCCTCGAATGGATATAGAAAAGTACCAGAGCTGGGAAAAAGGTGGGGATATCTGCTCCGCATATCGGACTCGGACTCCCAGGTAGCTGCCTCAACAAGCTACCTCTCCTCTGCACCCGAACCGAAGGATAACTCTTCGATCTCAACTGGCGAACTTGCCAGTCTAAAATGGCTACCGGCTCCTCCTCGTAGGTCAAATCTAACACGCCGGATGGATCGTCGTGATACTTCCGAAGCATGGACACATGAAACACCGGATGTACCGCTGATAGGCTAGGGGCAACGCAAGTCTGTAGCCCACCTCTCTCACTCGATCAAGAATCTCAAAAGGCCCTATGAACCTAGGGCTTAACTTGCCCTTCTTCCCGAACCGCATCACACCCTTCATGAGTGACAACCGAAGCAACAGTCTCTCTCCGACCATGAATGCCACATCACAAACCTTACGGTCGGCATAACTCTTCTACCTGGACTCAGCTATACGAAGTCTATCCTGAATGGTCTTAACCTTATCCAAGGAATCCTGCACTAAATCTGTACCCAATAACCGAGCCTCCCCCGGCTCAAACCACCCAACCGGTGATCGACACCGACTACCATATAATGCCTCATAGGGAGCCATCTGGATGATCGACTGATAGTTGTTGTTCTACGCAAACTCCGCTAACGGCAAGAGCTGATCCCAAGAACCTCCAAAGTCAATAACACAGGCGCGGAGCATATCCTCCAAGATCTAAATAGTACGCTCGGACTGTCTGTCCGTCTGTGGATTAAATGTTGTGCTCAACTCGACTTGAATACCTAACTCACATTGTACTACCCTCTAGAAATGCGAGGTAACGTGCGTACCTCGATCAGAAATGATAGACACGAGCACACCATGAAGATGAACGATCTAATAGATATAAATCTCTACCAACCACTCCGAAGAATAGAAAACTGCCACAGGAATGAAATGCGCTGACTTGGTCAGCCTATCCACAATAACTCAAATCGCATCGAACTTCCTCTGAGTCCGTGGGAGTCCAACAACGAAATCTATGGTGATAGGCTCCCACTTCCACTCAGGAATCTCTATCTTCTAAAGCAAACCACCAGGTCTCTGATGCTCGTACTTTACTTGCTGACAATTCAGACACCGAGCTACATATGTACCTATATCCTTCTTCATTCTCCTCCACCAGTAATGCTGTCGCAAGTCCTGATATATCTTAGCGGTGCCCGAATGAATAGAATACCGGGAACTATGGGCCTCCTCTAGAATCAACTCACGAAGTCTATCCACATTAGGCACACAAACACGACCCTACATCCTCAAAACCCTATCATCTCTAACCGTAACCTGCTTGGCATCACCATGCTGCACTGTGTCTCTAAGGAAAAGAAAATGAGGGTCATCATATTGTCGCTCCCTGATGCGCTCAAACAAGGAAGACTAAGTGACTGTGCAAGCTAAAATACGATTGGCCTCTGAAACATCCAACCTCATGAACTGATTGGGCAAAGCCTAAACATCTAATGCAAGCGGTCTCTCACCAACTGGAATGTATGCAAGGCTGCCCATACTGGCTGACTTCCTACTCAAAGCCTCGGCCACCACATTGCCCTTCCCGGGATGATAAAAGATGATGATATCATAGTCTTTCAATAGCTCCAACCACCTACTCTGCCTTAAATTAAGCTCCTTCTGCTTGAACAAATACTGCATACTCTTAGGATCCGTGAACACCTCACACGCCACGCCATATAGATAGTGCCTCCAAATCTTTAGCGCATGAACAATGGCTGCCAAATCTAAATCATGAACTCGATAATTCTTCCCGTGAATCTTCAGCTGTTGCGAAGCATATGCAATAACCATTCCACCCTGCATCAATACTGCACCAAGTCCAATACGAGATGCGTCACAATATACTGTATAGGGTCCTGAACCTGTGGGCAACACCAACACCGGTGTCGTAGTCAAAGCTGTCTTGTGCTTCTGAAAGCTCGCCTCTCACTCGTCCGACCATCTGAACGGAGCACCCTTCTGGGTCAACCTGGTCATCGGGGCTGCTATAGATGAAAACCCCTACACTAACCGACGGTAATAACCCACCAATCCTAAGAAACTCCAGATCTCTGTAGCTGATGTAGGTCTAGGACAATTCTGAATGGACTCAATCTTCTTAGGATCCACCTGAATACCCTCTGCTGATACATCGTGACCAAAGAAAACAACCGAACTCAACCAAAACTCACTTTTCGAAAACTTAGAATATAGCTAGCCGTCTCTCAGAGTCTGAAGAACGATCCGAAGATGCTGCTCATGCTCCTCTTGGTTGCGGGAGTAGATCAAGATATCATCAATAAAAACAATCACAAAGGAATCCACATAGGGCTTGAACACCCGGTTCATCAAATCCATAAATGCGGCTGGGGCATTTGTTAGCCCGAAGGACATCACTAGAAACTCATAATGTCCATACCGAGTCCGAAAAGTTGTCTTAGGGACGTCGGATGCCCTAATCCTCAACTGATGGTAGCTAGACCTCAAATCGATCTTTGAAAACACCTTGGCACCCTGAAGCTGATCAAATAAGTCATCAATCCTCGGCAATGGATACTTGTTCTTGATGGTGACTTTGTTCAACTGCCGATAGTCTATGCACATCCTCATCGATCCATCCTTCATATTTACAAATAATACTGGCGCACCCCAAGGCGAGACACTGGGTCGAATAAAGCCCTTATCAAGCAAATCTTGCAACTGCTCCTTCAATTCTTTCAACTTTGGCGGGGCCATGCGGTATGGAGGAATAGAAATTGGCTTAGTGTCCGGAACCAAATCAATACAGAAGTCAATACCCCTGTCGGGTGGCATCCCCGGCAGGTCTGTAGGAAATACCTCCAGGAACTCTCGAACAACTAGTAAAGAATCCATGGAAGGAACCTCCGCACTAGAATCGCGGACATATGCCAAATAAGCTAGACAACCCTTCTCGATCATGCGCCAAGCCTTCATATAAGAAATAACCCTACTGGTAGGATGACCAGGAGTCCCTCTCCACTCTAATCGAGGCAACCCCATCAAGGCTAAGGTCACGGTCTTGGCGTGACAATCCAATATAGCGTGATAAGGTGACAACCAATCCATCCCTAAAATGACATCAAAGTCAACCATATCGAGAAGTAGGAGATCTACACAAGTCTCAAGACCTCCAATAATGACCAAACACGAACGATATACACGATATACCATAATAGAATCCGCCACCGGTGTGGACACATAAATGGGAGCACCCAAAGAATGAAGAGCGACAACCAAATATGAAACAAAATAGGATGATACATACGAATAAGTAGATCCCGGATCAAATAACACTGAGGAATCCCTACTGCCAACTGAAACCATACCTGTGATAACCGCGTCAGATGACTCAGCCTCAGGCCTGGCTAGAAAAGCATAGCATCGGAGCTTTGCCCAACCACTCTGAAATGCATCTCGAGGACGGGCCCTGTCTGGCTGGCCTCCACCTCTAGCAGTCTGACCTCCACCTCTAATACCTCGACCTCCACCTCTGGCTGTCTGACCCCTACCTCTAGCTGGTTGAGCGGGCGGTGGAACACCCGGTGCCGGGACCATGGCACGAGAACCCAGAGACTGAGAACTGCTCAATGCTCGAGGGCAACACCTAGCAATGTGCCTCAGATCGCCACAAGTATAACAAGATCTCCGCTGTTGTGGCTGATGACCCTGAAATTGGCCTTGGCAGCCTAAGTAACCACCCTGAAAACTCTGGAACGGAGGTGCACTGATAGGAGCTGGTGGTGCACTGTAGAATAGCTGATCGAAATACTGCATATGAGAGCCACGGCCACTTGGAGCACCGTGACAAGCCTGAAGCGCTGAATGAAATGGCCTGGATGGATGACCTCTACCAAAAGTACCCCGGCCTCCAGATGAGGCCTCGCTGAATCCACCGGAGTGACGAGGCCTCTTGTCAGACCCCTGACCACTCCCGTGAGCTAACACCATCTCAACTCGTTTGACCATATCGGCTGCATCCTGGAAAGAAATCTCGCTCCCTGTCTCCTTAGCTATCTGCAATCTGATAGGTTGAGCAAGTCCCTTAACAAACCTCCTCACCCTCTCTCTCTCTCTCGGTGGGGAGTATAAGAAGAGCACGACGGGCCAAATCAATAAAGCGGGTCTCGTATTGAGTAACGGACATGCTACCCTGTTGGAGACGCTCGAACTGCTTACGACAGTCCTCTCTCAGTGTAACAGGAAGGAACTTCTCGAGAAATGGCTGAGAGAACTAGTTCTAAGACAAAGCAGGCGACTCAGCTGGTCTGGCCAAACAAAAATCCCTCCACCATTTCTTGGCGGAACCTGACAGACGAAAGGCAGCAAAGTCGACCCCATTGGTCTCCTCTATCCCTATGTTACGTAACACCTCATGACAATTGTCCAGATAGTCATAGGGATCCTCTAAAGATGTACCACTTTAGTGAGTGGTTAAAAGCTTGGAAAACCTATCCAATCTCCACAAAGCCTAAAAATACATAGCTGATCCATTGCCGGTCTGTGCTGCAACACCCGGCGAAACTGCCCCAATAGGCTGAGCTGCTGCAGTTTGAAACTAGGGAGCCATCTGCTCTAGAGTGTGAGTAGCGGGAGTTTGGGATCCTCCCCTAGCTTGAGAGACGACTGGTGCTACAAGCAATGTGCCGGCCTGAGTGACACTCCCCATAAGGCCCACTAGACGGACCAAAGCATCCTGAAGTACCGGGGTGTCGATGAACCCCTCTGGAACCTGAGCTGGCCCTGCTGGAACGGTCTGGGCTTGAGCCTCCTCATCAAACCCCACCTGAGTCTCCGCCGCTAGTGCTGCTGCTCGAGCTCTAGGCTGAGCCCTGCCCTTGCCTCGGCCTCTAGCACGGCCTCAGCCTCGTCCTCTGCCCCTCATAAGAGCTGTCATTGGGGGCTCCGGCCGCTGCTCGGCTGAAGAAGCAGTACGTGTTCTCGCCATCTGCGGAAAAAGAAGAGTAGAGAGTTCAATTAGCATTGAAAGATCAAATTGCACGACAAAGAAGAATAAAAGTGAAATTTTTCCTAAACTCTATAGCCTCTAGGGGATAAGCACAGACATCTCCGCAGCGATCCCTCAGACTCTACCTAGCTTGTTCGTGAATTGTGAGACCTAGGCAACCTAGTGCTCTGATGCCAACTTTTCACGATCCGGATTCCCAACGTCGGTACCGTGATGACGCCTAACCTATCGGATGCTAGGCAAGACAACAGTTTATGATTTAATACGCTAATCCTTGAACAAATCAGTAAATAACACCAATTAAACCAACATAGATTTAAAGAATGTAGAATTTCATAATAACCCAAGTGCTTCTACACAACTACCCAGAAACTAGTGTCACAAGTCACGAACTTCTAAGAGTCACTACAAACTAGAAACAATAAACTAGAATAACTAGAAGGAGACTCCAGGGTCTGCGAACGCCGACAGATCTACCTTGGGTCTCCTGTGGGTCTGAAAGCAGCAACTCAGCTCGGGTCAACACGGTCCAGTACCGAAATTTGCACTGAAAGTGCAGAGTGAAATACCAATACAACCGACCCCATGTACTGGTAAGTGCTGAGCGTAACCTCGGTGAAGTAGTGACGAGGCTAAGACAAGGCGCATACATAAACCTGTGTAATTAAATAACATGCTAACAGAAATAGCAATTAATAGAAGCTAAGCAGAAATTAACGGGAGGCAGAAGCATGCTATGGGGTACCAAAAATAAAGAATCAAAGCAGTATAGGATTAAAACAGCTAGTACACTTGAACTAGTAATAACAAGTAAACACAACAAACGGAAAATGCACGGCATCACCCTTCGTGCTTTTACTCTCAACCTCACCAGACAATCAATAATAGAAACGTGCATGGCATCACCCTTCGTGCTTTACCACTCAACCTCACCATATGGATAATATAAATATGCACGGCAACACCATTCGTGCTTTATCACTCTTCCTCACCACATATGTAATAGAAATGTGCACGACATCACCCTTCATGCTTTGTCACTCTACCTCACCAAAATAGAGACAACAATAACCGAGAAATAGAAATGGCAACAACAAGTCTTACTAAATGAATACATACAGTAGAACTAATGATGTTTATGAAAAGAAGAAAGCTCAACTCAAACGAGATTGTTACATGAAAATGCAACCAACAGTTAGGTATAATCATCTAAATACCATGGTGATAGCCCAGAAGTTGTCTTCAAAGTTGGTAGATATAGGCATTGAGAAAGAAAGCATTTAAACACTTAGATTTTCATGCTAAGAACTTATGGACTTTCACATTTATCTCAATTAAGATTATTAAATCGTAACATCGATCACAAGACAAATAGAACACAGGGAAAACAATAAGGAAAGGTGAAAATCACAGTAGAATCATCAATGAAACACTATGAAGTTCAGGTAAACATGAGAAGTCATTCAAGGCACATTACAGCTTAAACATGCAGACTGTTTGAACTCAGAAGTGAAAGTCATCAGGATTCGCATAATAACTTGATCAATCATCAATTAAAGACTCAAAAAGCATGACACGTGATCACAAGTAGACAGTATACTATCATAAATAGAAAATAAACATTTCCATGCTAGTTATGAGCATCATAAAAAAATATGGTTCACAGAAGACAACCAACATATTCATAATGTTAATATAAGATGATTAAAGAGAGAGGTTAGGAATTTAATGACCCTTTCGAGGGCATCAGACCAAACAAAGATCTTTCTTAGTTTCTTAAGACCCCAAATGCTTTAAGCTCCGAGCAACAATAGTACTCACAAACGAAAAAGGAAAACAGTAAGGAGCCCTAGGTTTTTTATCTCATAATTTTTCTTAGATGATTGTGTAGATGTTTTTAAGTGTTAGGTCATCTATTAGATGAGAACATTAAAGGCCTCTTTTATAGTGCCATTAAGGCTCTAGGGTTTCACAGATTCAAAATAGTAGTGGAAAGCGACGAAAAGATCGATGATGATAGCAAAATCGAGTAAACATTCTCAGAGACAAAGAGGAATTAGTGATAGTTTTTACCTAAGTGGAGAGCAATTGACCGTTGAAGAAAAATCCATCGGACAAAGCCCAAGACCCAGAGGTCTCTACGTTTGACCTATGGGTACAGAATATTCATGATGAAGCTCTGAAACATGCACATGCATGCTCCGATTTGGATGAACGAGTGGAGAAACCAGATGAAATAAAATTTCATCATTTAGGTCTAGGGTTTCAAATTGGGGGTTTTGAATTTAATGGACGAGAATGGGAACTCAACTCACTAGCTTCATCTCTTAGGTACAAAGGAGACGAATCTGTAAGTTTGATTTGAAAGAACGAAAGAATGGGGTTTCTACCTTACTGGCTGCATCTAATCTCTTAGATTTGAAGAGCAAAAGGGAAAATTAGCGGGATTCAGTTATGGAGAAGCGAGGAAGGACGATTTGGTGAAGGTCTTGTGGGCACCAATTCGTGCAAGGTTTTCCTTATTGATGGATTTGAAGGGATGAAAAAAAAGATAGAGAACGGGGAAATGAAGGCGGCAGAGCTGGGTGAGAAATGATTAGGGTTTTGGGGTAATGGGAGTTAGTATCTAGGTTAAATGATACGAGATAGAACCTGGACCATTGATCTTTGAGATCAACGCTCCTGATAATTTGGTTAATTAGGATTTTAGGGGAAATTTTGGTATCCGTTAGATCATGGGGTTTTGGATGGTGAGGATGAGATTCTTTGGGGCGGGTGTTTAAAATTAAGAGAAAATTAGAGATCGAATGTGAATCGTTGATCTGATGAAATGGCTCAGATGTGGGTGGGTTTGTTCTGTGAGTGGAGAGGGAGGGTAATGTGGAGCATAACGATTGGTGCAAAACAGATGGCAAGGATTGCCATAATGGAAAGAGAGGAGTGTTTGGGTTGGGTATATTTCGTACTGGGCTTGCTAATTGGGCCAAAAATAATTTAAGGAATGGCCACTTTGTCTTTAATTTGAGAATTGCAATTGTAGTCTTTGTCTTTTAATCCCTTTTTGAATTTAATTCATATAAACTTAATAATTTTCGATAAATATGGTAAAAATTATAATTACTATATATACTACTAGTTATTTTAATTAACAAATTATAAAATACTTTGTTTTCCTAAATTGCAACACTAATTTCGAATTACACATAATAGTCTAATTAACTAGAAATTAAAGAGTAATCCATTAAGTTAATTATAGAACCTATTGATGTTTTAAGCGTCAATTCCACACATGGGGGGGGGGGGGACTGATTTGTGTGGTGCCCAATTTTCGCTTAACTGAACTATAAAAGAACCTGGGTCTTCTAGGTGCTCCAACTACTACTATTTGCGGAATAATAAATACTGAAAATAAAGAACACAGATATTTTTACGTGGAAAACACCTGGCTCAAAAGGTGAAAAAACCACGACCTACTACTAAGTAGGATTTTCCCAAACTTCCACTAATATCACTAAGCCAAAACAACATTTACAAAAACTCTTTGTAAACCTAAGGATTAAATCTAATCCCGTTGTGGCATACAGCCTCAACTGTTGCGACAACTTCAAGTTAGCTTTAACTTGAACACTCTAGGTACCTAATACAATTGCTTATATGAAAGCTGAAAGGTACAACTTCAAATCACCTACTACAATTGAACTGGAATAAAAGATAGACACAATGTAACTGGTTCTTCTATCTCGTTCAAGTAGCTTCAGGAGTGCACACTCAAATCACACATAAATTGCTTGCAAAATCGCCTTGCTCTTTTGCTCTCAATTTAGTTTAACTTCTGCGTATGTGCATTACCTATAAAAGAGAACAACACTGACATTTAATAGGTTAGTAATCAGAGTTTGATTGGGACTCAATTGCTGCTCTTCTATCGTAGAAGAGTTCATGATGATCTCAAACTCTAACACTATCTTCATCCTAGATTGTGTTCTCTTCATATAAGGAGACTTTCTCTCCTTATCTAATATGCAACCTTGTTTATCAGTTCAGGAGATATTGCTACTTGATCAGTAGGACTTATCTCCATCACGCGCCTCTCACATGTATAGATTGATCATGATTGTGCTTCATCTGATGGACCTGGTCCATGACTGAGTTCTTTTGTCAATCTTCAAAACTTCACCTGTTCTTGGGCCAACAAATTCCCCCTTTTTGATGATGACAAACTCTGTGCTTTTTACTGATTTGGAACCTGTAAGAACTCAGCTTAACCATCAATACTAAACTTAGAAAAATTCACTTATCATCAAGGACCAGGTTAATTAGGTTATAAATATCACTTATTTCAGAATATGTAAAGCACAATGTCTCTTCCTCCTTTTGGCATCATCAAAAAGTTGCATACAAATGTGATTCCCAGATTTTAATAAGTACTCATGGCCACTGGGGCAACTGCAAGTGTAAGCATGGTGCAATCATCAGTAATCAAGCAAACATATTTAAACTATCAAGAACAGATTAATCATTGAACAAGAGCAAGACAGTAGTTATCATTGACAGAGATATATTGCCACCTACAATCCACATAAAGAAAGAAAAACATCCAAACCATGAGCAAAATCAAAAAGATAGAAAAATCCCTAATCTGGGTCACTGAGGTACTAGACAAGTTCAGGAGATAAAATCTAGGAGTCCTAAGGCTTGGAGGAACTAGAGGGTTGGGTTTGAGTTTGGAGAAGATTCAGCATGTTCTGAAGAATTCCATCATTCTTCTCCTTTTCTTTGGCAAGCTCAGTTCTGAGACCATCCCTCTCAGTTTCCACTTCAACCACACGAGCCTTGAGCCTAGCTAATTCAGCATCCTTGGTTGCACATTCCTGAACCAGAGCCCTAACTTTACTGTTGATGGGTGTCTTTTGGGATGTACCGGGTTCATTTGGGATGGCATTGACTGGATTGTCACAAGCAAGAAGAGTATCGATGCCAAAGTGTTCCTTGCTCGAGGCCATTTCCCATTTCTTCATAAGCCATTGAGCCTGTCCAGAAATGTGGTTAGAATAAAGCCATATGGAGTAGCATGAGCCTTGGAGCCATTTTTGACCCTGTCTAGCAGCTTGATAATGAAGGCAGGCCAGTTGATTTGCTTTCCTCTCTCCAGGCACTCCATAGGAACTAGATCCATGTAATTAGCAGTGTGCCTTCTCTCCTGTCTGGGCAATAAACACTTGTTGACAAATTCAAACAAGACCTTGTGCTCAGGCCTCATTTCACTTTTCTGCACAGCCCTGGCTTCATTCACATCTTCTGAATCACAAAACCTCCTGGTGATCTCAAGAGCAGTAGGGAGGGAGTCCAGGCATGGCCACCTTTGCCTTGTATAGTCATCAAATCCTTCAGAGGGTATGTCCAGGATCTCTCCCAGTGTCTTTGCATCAAACTGCACTTGGACTCCTTTCACCAGGCTACTAACAATGCCCTCCTTAACCACAGCATTTGCCATAAATTCAATTAGCTCATTTCTGGCTAGCCTACCATCCATCTGAAGGACCATGTCCTTCCATCCCTGAGCAGCTAAAGCATCCATCAATCTCACCATTCCTGGTTCCACCAGGTCTTTCAGCATTCTACCCTTTAAAATCTTTCTTTTGCCAAACATGGCAAGCTTGTCCTGTTCCTTCTCAGAATCATTTTCTTCTTCTTCTCCACTCCAGTCATCATCTTCAGAAATTTTTGATTGTTTGTTTTTCACTGCAGATCTTGGCCTCTTGGCTAATGTAGGTTCAACAGTCTCAAAAACAGAGGAAGACTTCTTGGAAGAAGTCTTGGTCTTTTTGGGCTTGGGTGTAGGAACCTCCACTGATGTACCCCTTTCTTGATGGACCAGTTCCATCTCCTCTTCCTCAACAGCCTCTAAGGATTCTGCAATCTTTCCCTTTCCTTTATCCATTTTCTTTTTCTTAAATTCAGCTAAAGCCCTTTGTAGCTCAGCTTCACTATGTTTCACCCTGCTTCTTGTGGCTCTACCCTTTGGCAATGAAGAGGCAGTAGGTGTGGGGGATGAAACTTTTCTTTTCTTGGAAGGCTTAGGAACATTTCGGGTTTTTGTTGTGGGAGTTCTGCGTTTCTTTAGGTCATAGCTTGCCCCAACCTTTTTCAACAGGTCTGCTAGGGTTTCTTCAGCAGATGAAACAGGTTCATCTCTTTGTGTGCTCAGATGAACCAACCCCTCAGCAACTTCCCCAGAACCACTTCCCCCTGA
Organism: Nicotiana attenuata; assembly: GCF_001879085.1. Lineage (NCBI taxonomy): Eukaryota > Viridiplantae > Streptophyta > Magnoliopsida > Solanales > Solanaceae > Nicotiana > Nicotiana attenuata. Next base: position 360,094 of record NW_017670438.1, read on the forward strand.
CTTCATGCCACTCTCTTCTACCCCTTTTTGTTCAACCCCACAGATAGCAGGCACTACTCCTTTCCCAATTCCCCTCTCTTCACCACATGCACCCTCTCTCTTTTTTCTTTTTCAAAATTCTTTTACCTCCACTCCTCGTTTCTCAGGCATTCAACATCTCTAATGGTCCACCAGACAATCTAGTCTCTAGGTTTCAGTNTCTATCGTAGAAGAGTTCATGATGATCTCAAACTCTAACACTATCTTCATCCTAGATTGTGTTCTCTTCATATAAGGAGACTTTCTCTCCTTATCTATATGCAACCTTTTTAATCAGATTAGGAGATATTTCTGCTTGATCAGTAGGACTTATCTCCTTCACGTGCCTCTCACATGTATAGATTGATCATGACTGTGCTTCACAAGATGGACCTGGTCCATGACTGAGTTCTTTTGTCAATCTTCAAAACTTCACCTGTTCTTGGGCCAACACCTATGTAATGCATCTATAAGAATTATTTTAATAATCTTAAAATAGTAAATACATTTAAAACTACATAATGTTAATACTACACGATTAATTTTAAAAACTAATACTTAATTAATTTGTATAAATTATTATAAATACTTTAAAAATATTTATTATAAATTATTATGTATAAATAAATTAATTTAAAAAAGGAGGGTCAAAATTGACCGTCAATAGTGATTGTTATTAAACGAGTGACATGGCAATTGCCTTTTACTGGCTGGTACAAGTACAAACTGATGGGGCTTCAAGAGGCAATCCAGGTCCTAGTTCTTATGGTTTTTGTCTGACAAAAGAATAAGGGGATCTGATGTTTGCAATGGCATAACGATTGGAGCAAACAACCAACATTGTGTCTGAGGCAAAGGCAATAGAAGAATGATGGTCCTATTGTGTAGCTCATGACCTACATCCTCTCCTATTGGAGACAGATTCATTGGGTATGAAGAGGATCATTGATGGAGATTAGGATCCTCCATGGTGCATTGGAGCTGAAGTCAAGAGGATCAAGGAGATGATTGGGTATGAAGAGGATCGTTGATGGAAATTAGGATCCTCCATGGTGCATTGGAGCTGAAGTCAAGAGGATCAAGGAGATGAAGGAGAATTTTAATGTGATGTTTCAACATGTTGTAAGGGAGGGCAACACAGTAGCAGATTATTTAACTAACCTTGTGTTCTATTTTGCAGGTAATATCCAAATTCATTCTTTCTATGAACTACCAAGTGTAGGGAGGAGACTAATCAATCTTGACAAGGCTATAATTCCTAAACTTAGGGTTAGGATTGCTAAAAGTAAAGCACCTGATTAATGAGTATGTATTGGAATATTAGATCAATTGTTTTCTTGGTGTTATCACATTTGTATGTTTTATATATTTCTAGGTTACATACCAATAGGGGTGGGCATCGGTTGGTTCGGTTCGATTATGAATATTATCGGTTTAGCATATCGGTTATCGATTTACAAATTTGATAAACCGATAACCGAATGGATAAGATATAAGTTATCACTTATCGGTTAATTGGTTATCGATCATTATCAGTTCGGTTATTGGTTCACCCGATAAGATAACTCAATCTAGAGTTAAGCAAAAATAGACCATAGGACTTACCTCCAATTGATTCCCAGTCAAAACCCTCTCAAAATCGCGTCAATAGCTCCCAAGCTCGCTCAACAATGGAGGAAAAATGGTGGAGCTCGCGGATGAAATAACCCGTTTAAACCTTTCTGCCAACAGCGCTTTCCNTATTTCCTTCTGGCGTCTTTTTGGTCTTGGCAGTTGGCTTTCACTTGGACTATTACAAAATATAGGCCATTTCTTGCAGCCCAACTAAATAAACCAGTAAAATAGCCCAACATACATAATTCATCGTACTCGTTAACAACGAAGGGATTTCAGTTGCAGCCTCGTAATCAATGAGTTAGCCAGGTGTAGGGGTGGGCATCGGTCGGTTTGGTTCGGTTCGATTATGAATATTATCGGTTTAGCATATCGGTTATCGATTTACAAATTTGATAAACCGATAACCGAATGGATAAGATATAAGTTATCACTTATCGGTTAATTGGTTATCGATCATTATCAGTTCGGTTATTGGTTCACCCGATAAGATAACTCAATCTAGAGTTAAGCAAAAAAGAGAAGGCAATTCACTTGAGTTAAGCAAAAAAGAGAAGAATTCACATACAGTATACTACTCATTTTTGCGTTATGTCCAGTGGCCACAACTGGAATAGTACTAATTATTCAACAACATTGTCCAAATACATTAACAATAATACAAAGTAATAGCAATTTGACGCTAAAATTAACAAGTCCAAACATATAGTACCCAAAAACGAAATAGAAGAATCAACAGTAAAAGAATACATGTCCTATTTCTAAAAGATGTCAATAAACACCCAAATGCTCGTATATAAAAAGAATTCAACCCAAAAACAGTGACCCAAAAAATCAGTGGATAAATACTTATCAAACTGCAGCAATTTCCACAAAATGTTCCAAGGCATTAGCTGCCTCCTCCGATATGATAACAACAAGAGTTGATTCACAATTTTTATTTCACACAATACCTGCACTTCCACAAGCGTTGAAGCCCTCAAACGGTCCAAGATAAACTGGATGTTGTTTGTCAAATGCCTAACCTCAAAAAAGAAACCATAGAGTAAAACCTTGATATGTGCATGGCCAACACTAACACAGAAATGAAAAACACCTAGAAGGCAAGAAATGTTGTCCTATTGTCAAAGCTCAGTGTACTGTACAGAAGAATAATGTTATAAAATATACTCGAAACTGACGAAGATTGTCGATTGAGAGTTGATAAGTACGAAGAGAAACTGGTAGTAGGTATAGGCTGCATAATGTGAGCTCACAAAATTAAGAAACGAAAATAAAACAATAAAGAATCATTAACAGTTAAAAATACCAATATGAAGATGAATTTTGTAATAGAAATTAAAAGCCTAATGTATAAGATTATAGACTTACGCTAGGAGTAACTAGTAAGGTCTATGAAGAATGAAGATGAAGCAACTGAAGAGTGCAACTGAGAAAGAATAGGAGAGAATGAACTGAAGCCCTGGCATATGTCTATACTTAAGAGTCAAGTCGCAATTTTATTAATTCTTATTGGGTTATCAGTTAAAACATTAATAAAATTGGCAAACCGAGGCCCAAACCAATAATCCAGTAGTGAAAAAATTCTAAACCGTTATCGAACCGTTAACCCAATAACCCGATACCGATAACCCAATAAACAACTAACGGTTCGGGTTATCGGTTTTACCCAATATATGTCCAGCCCTACATACCAATGGTATTAACATGTTATCATGCTCATTTTGGTGGTAACCTAGTGAGATATGGGACACTTTATACAAGCCGGCAGCCTACCTTGTGCCACATATGATCACAAGATGTCATGTTGTCTAGATTAAGGTATTTTCATAGATTAAACATCTGCTAGGAGACAAGTTATGTCTTCTGATTGATCATAGCTTTACATTACTACAGTCTCCAGAACTGTTTAAGTGTGTTAACAAACTGGGATCCAATGGATTTAGATGTTCAGTGTTCTTTCTTGGAAATCTAAGTGTTTTACGGCGCTATTCAGTGGTATTGGCATGGTTACATGCCCATTCTAGAGGTGTCATGGCTGCACTTGGAGTTGCTTTCACATGCACGAACTAGCCAACCACTTACAAGTTAACTGGAACCTCTTGTCAATTTGGATGAAGCAAATCGAAACCCAATTGACTACATGTAATTTTGCACTCTTTGCTTCGTAATGCTACTGGAATTGCTGGTTTCCAGAAGACCTACGTGTAATCACATTCACATGGTAAGGTTATGCTATTTGGAAATTTGGAAATCTCTTGGATTGATGGTGTTCGTTGGAGATTCACAATTGCCTTGTCCTTTGGAATGCAAAACTTGGCGCCTGGTGAGAACGTTAGAGGTGCTACATTGAGGTTTTACCCTTGGCTTGTGGATACACACACCACCATATGTTAGAAGCTGTCTATGATACCACTTGTAATAGTCAGCTTTACAGCTTCCCTAACTTTAGCTTAGCGTTATTTAGAGATGACTTTAGACTAATTGTAATCTTAGGATCCTTGTTTTTGGATTTTATTTATATATTAACTACTAGGGAGTCTGCCTGATAGTATATTTGCTAAAAATAATGTAAGGCTCACATGGCGGTATAAGGAAAGATTGTGATTAAAATTAAAAAATGTGAATACGAGGCGATACCTCATCCGTGATTCTTGTTATATACGAGGCGGTACCTCGATTGTGATTCTTGTTATATATGAGGCGGTACCTCGGTTATGATTCTTGTTGTGTACGAGGGGGTACCTCGTATATGTTTCTTATTGTTTATCTCATGTTGTAAAGAGTTATGGGTGAATACTTCTTGTTGCTTTTATTCTTCCTTGTTTTATGAGTTTGGATCCGTATTTGACTTTGGTAGCTCCTTTATTGCTTCGTTTATGTTATCTCTATGCTTACAGTTCCGGTATTAGTTTATGTTATTAACTTGTTTTGTGTCACTTATTTCTCCGCCTTTCATTATTTATTGTTACTATGTTTTCATACTGTTTATCATGTCCTAGTAGGCATCTTGACCTGGCCTCGTCACTATTCTACCGAGGTTAGGCTTGATACTTACTGGGTACCGTTGTGGTGTACTCATACTACGCTTCGGCACAACTTTTTTGTGCAGATCCAGGTATGTCTTTCTATGCCGGACGCTAGAGGCTGATTGAGTAGCTGCTTTTGGAGACTTCAAGGTATACCTGCTCGACGTCCGTAGGTCTCGGTGTCCCATTATGTTTTAGACATTCCACTGTGTACTTCTTGTTTCAAACAATATTGTATACTGAGACTATTAGTGTTTTCTTGTAGAGCTTATGACTCCATTCCACCAAGTTTTGGGAAAGTGTTGGTTATTATACTGCTGAGTCATTATAATAGTGTAGAGGTTTAATTTGGAGTTTTTGTATTATTTCCGCTATTTCTCTATACATGTTAGGCTTACTTAGTCTTAGAGACTAGGTGCCATCATGGCATTCTACGGTGGTAAACTGGGATCGTGACAAGTTGGTATCAGAGCACTAGGTTCATAGGTGGTATGGGTCATAAGCAAGTTTAGTGGAGTCTTGCAGATCGGTACGGAGATGTCTGTACTTATATTCGTGAGGCTACGGAACTATTAGGAAACTTCACTTCTTTGATCCCTTATCGTGTGAATTTATTGACTTCGAAATTTTGAATCTTTGTCTTTCTGTTCTCTCGTAGATGATGAGGACACGCACTGCTGGATTCGACGATTAGACACACGTGTCCCCTGCTAGAGCCGCAAGAGGCCAGGGTCGGGGCAGAGGCCAAGGAGGGGCATGTGGTGCAGTTAGAGCACCTGCCTGAGCTGCGACAGAGGTGACACCAGTAGCTCCAGTTGGGGGGCAGGCACCCAAGGCGCCTGTTGCCACCCCTGCACTTCAGGAGACCCTTACATAGTCTTGAGCATGTTCGGTACCTTAGGTCAGGCGGGGTTAATTCCTCTTGCACCAGCCACATCTCAGGATGGGGAAGGAGTACAGACCCACATGGACTGTACTCCAGAGCAGCGGGTCCATGTTGTTTAGTACCGAGAGGTTATACCAGTGCATCATGTTGTTTCGGTTCAGCCCGAGATTAGGGCAGCAGTATCTGAGGAGAAGCAACTTAGACTTGAGAGGTACAGGGAGTACCATCCTCTTGCTTTTAGCGTCCTAGCTACAGAGGATGCACAGGGTTTTCTAGAAAAGTGCCACTGTATTCTCCACACCATGGGTATTATGGAGACGAGTGGGGTTGCTTTCACTATATTCCCACTTTCAGGAGCAGCATATCAGTGGTGGCGGGTTTACGAGGAGGGTAACCCAGCCGATGCAGCTTCACTTACAAGGACTCAATTTTCAGAGATGCTCTTGAGAGAGTTTATTCCCCATACCCTTCGGGATGCATGGCGCGTAGAGTTTGAGTAGCTGCGCCAAGGTACTATGTCAGTGTCAGAGTATGATGTCAGTTTCAGTGATTTGTCTAGACATACACCTGCTTTGGTTTCTACAATTAGGGAGAGAGTCCGCCAATTCATCAAGGGGCTCAACTATGGTATTCGGTTAGGCATGTCTAGAGAGTTGGAGACAGATACTCTATATCAGTAGGTGGTAGAGATCGCATGGAGGTTGGAGGGTATGCGGGGCCGTGAGAAAGAAGATAGGGAAGCCAAAAGGTCTCGAGGTACGGGAGGATTTAGTGGTGGTCACGTTGCCAATATAGCCCATCATGGTAGAGGCTATGTGAGCCGTCCAGTTCATTCGGCACTTCCACCTTCTAGTGGTGCTCCGGTTATTCCGAGGTCTCAGGTTGCACACTTTGCTCAGCCACTATCTAGTTCACCTCCTGCACGGGGTGCCTTCATCGGTCAGTCCAGCTGACCAGGCCCGAGCCAGTACCAGCAGCTACGCCCGCCGAGCTTGCTTTGAGTGTGGTGATACCCGTCATATGGTTGGTTAGAGACTGCCCAGACTCATAAGGGGTGCACCTCTGCAGACTAGTTAGGCTCTACGAATTCAGTTAGGTCCACAAACTTCTCGGGCTACGGTTCCTACCCAGTTGTCGCTTCACCCGCACAGCCAGCTAGGGGTGGGGGACGGGTAGAGGTCGCCCTAGAGGGAGAGGCCGGGCCAGATTCTATGCTTTTTCAGGTAGGACAAAGGCAGTCGCTTCAGACGCAATCATCACAGGTATGGTTTCGGTTTGTCATAGAGATGCATCAATCTTATTTGATCTGGGATCCACTTATTCATATGTGTCATCTTACTTTGCTCTGTATTTGGATACTTACTAGGTACCGTTGTGGTGTACTCATACTACGCTTCTAGACTCTTTTTGTGCAGATCCAGGTACATCTGCTCGTGCCGGCCATGGAGGTAGATTGAGTAGCTGCTTTTGTAGACATCAAGGTATACCTGCTCGACGTACGCAGGCCTCGGAGTCCCATTTTGTTTTAGACATTCCATTATTTACTTCTTATTTCAAACGGCATTGTATACTGAGACTATTAGTATTCATTGTAGAGCTTATGACTCTGTTTCCCCAGGTTTTGGGTAAGTGTTGGTTATTGTATTGTTAAGTTATTATAATAGTAAAGGTTTAATATGGAGTTTTAGTATTATTTCCGCTACTTCTTTATGCATGTTAGGCTTACCTAATCTTAGAATCTAGGTGCCATCACGACATCCTACGATGGAATACTGGGGTCGTGACATGTATAACCGACTTAAAGTTAGCAACAAAGAAGTTAGTGACGCCCCAAAATAAAAAAATTTAAAAAAATAAAAAATAAAAAATAAAACACAATGATGAGAAGACAAAAGATTGGTAAGTAGACAGGAAACTCTACTCCAAAGTGATCTTATTTTTTAACTCTTTTTGTTAGATAAGGACGACAGAAACTCTAATTTTACACCTATAGGGCATATAAGATATGTTTGATCAGTAAATTACCATTTTATTCTCTTGCTTCAACGATCTAAACGAAACTTAAGATATAAAGTTTTTATCTTTTATTTCTTTTAATGATACTGAATATAATATAATAGGTAAAGTTGAGAAGTTTTAAGTTATTCCACATTATTGCCATAATGTTTGATTATATTAATCTCGAATCATTACAAATAACCAAAAGAATCATTATTTATTTTTCTAGCCGGTATTCATAATACACTTTTTGTACACAGTTATACACATATTGTAAATGAGTTATATATATATCATACATTCGTCAGCAAATTTTAATTTAAATAGTTGGGGGTCTATTTGAGTCAGTTCTTCTTAATTCCACATTACATGTGACAAAATTGTAATATAAGATATGCTATAAATTCTTCAAAATTAACAATTGATACTACATACATAGAAAATAACGGTATGAGATAATTACGTTTTTTTTCTTCGTATTTTCACCCTTGAGTAATTAATTGGTAGAAAGCACAAACACAAACCCCACTGCAAAGATGCTGTTCTCCACTGTTGACTGCATGATTAATCCTCTAAACAGAAAGTTAATTTTTGGATAAACTATTTAAAACCATGAAAAGAAGGGAAGGTTCATGTGAAAGCATGCATCATAATTTTGTTTTATGCAAAAGATGCTTTAGAGAATGAAACCACGGCCTTTAAATTAGTTAAGATTCGGCAAAGGTATTAATATTAATATTAAATGGAGATTCCACTATATATTTGAACAAACCTTTCAAAAGCTTCCAATGTTCATAATTGATTCTGCTAAGAAGTGCCAACGATTAATTTGTCTTTCCCTTTTCTCTTTTTAATGTATTTTAAACTTTTCCGTCGTCCTTTGAAGGATGGGCAATTTAATTTAATTTGTCTAGGGAGAATCAAATTTGATAGTTTTTGTTCTAAGACGTAAATTAACAGCTCTATCATTAAGTAACAATTCTCCTCCTCGAGTCCAATGTAGTGTTAATTGATTGATGAAGACTTTGGTATTGGAAACAAAGGCTCTAAGAAAAATCTTTCACCATTTTGTTAATAAGATTCTGAATGGACGAATGTCCAACTTATGTTACTATGTTAGTTAAGTGTATTATTTTCACCGTGAAATAGAAAATATTGTTTAGGCAAATGGTGAGATTCACGACAAAAAATACAGTTAGAAGAAGAAGAAAAAACCATTATGTAATAACTAAAAAAATCGTGACTAATATGGAAAATTGTTGTTCCCAAACACACACGTAAGTATACGTGGTCGTACAAGTAATAAAATGATAAGTCGAGTGTCGAACCCACAGAGACTTATATCAACTACTCACCAACTCACCAATATTATTATTTAGTCAAGCTAAATTCGAGTTCAAGAGTTTAATTATACTAAACTCACAATTCTAAGTAATAACTAAATTAACATGCAGTAGAATGATTGTTATGTATTCAATAGAGACAAATATTCCAGGGTCGTGATCGATTCACCAATCCTATTGTGTTCTAGTTAACTCTCTCTCTCATACAATTCACTCATGATTTCTAATTAATCGATAATTTCTCTCGTAGCCTTCTCCCGAAGTACTACTCGCCTATTCAAAATAGATTAACGCCTATATTCCTATGGAATCAATCTATTAAGAACGCATTAAGATTACGATATTTAATTAAGCACGGTGACTAGGTATATTCCTATCCTAACCACAAATCCGCCCCCCCCCCCCCCCTAAGGGTTAAGATCATGCTCTCTTCAATTCTTCTCTAATCGAAACATGGCTTTTCCAAGCATAGCATGGATAGTAAATAGAACCTAACTGTTGGTCAGACAATTAAGCAATTAATCACAGAATTGAAGAAACAATCATATATTAGTGAATTATAATCGAGGTCAAGTCAACGTCAAACAACAATATTCATGGCTAAATCACAACCCCAGAACAATGGATTTTTTTAGCCACTCATGATACTAGCAAACAATTGCATAAGTTTTGAATAATTAAAAATACTAGAAAAGATGAAGAAATCTGAGATGTTCTTGCTCCCGGATGTTTCTCGTGTGTATTTCTCCTCCAAAGTGGCGTCTCCCCCTCAAAAATAGGTTTTGTATTGCTTTTATACGTGTTGGGTAGGTCTAGGACCGAATAAACCGTGTCCCGGGCAAAATAGGACGAAATCACGTCACCGGCACCCTGGGTAGCGCCAGACGCCCACCAGGGCGCTGCTTACAATTTAGCTACTGCTTCCAGCGCTGCCTGTGGCGCCCAAATTCGCAAGTTTCCCCGTTTCGTTCGTTTTGGCTTTAATTTTGCATGTTTCGCCTCCAATTTCTCCCGAATCATTCCTACACATAAAAACACTTCAAATTAATATAAATCATTGCATTTAACATCCCAAATTGACGAAACAAAAGTAAAATATAAGGCGATACACATAGAAATATATATATGTTTTAAGCTAAACATCAACACCCCACACTTAGACTCTTGCTCGTCCTCGAGCAATGGGACAATCTAATAAACCCGCAACTACGTAAAAGTCTCAATTATAGAGGAGCACTTTAACTTTTAACCACACACTATACCCTTGACTATGATCAATATCGGCACATAAGCATGAATACACAAAATTTCACATTCTTCCCGTTAAGCATGCCCAAGTATAACCTTTCAATTCAATCAATTTCAACAACCTATTTGTCACCACCCAACCTCAAAAGCCGACTTGTACCCACTAAGCACCCTCAATTCACGTACTCACCCAACAAGAAAGTTTACAACATTACCAATCATTCATGAGATCATGTGCCCTCACCTACAAACAAAAGAGTGAATATAGATTAGTCCACACATTCAAATATGCATTTGAATATAGATTAAGGACATCACACAATTGAACAAATTTCGCTCACTCTCACAATGAATTCATATGCATCCCGTGGTCGTACCATAAGCTTGCCCGTAGTGTATATTTCTACTAATTTAAGTTAGTCAAATCTAGGATCAATTAGGACTTTAAGGTTGTAATGTAGGCTAAGGGACGAGTATAATACATTTAGAAATAGTGGCTAACCCTCCTAAGCACTTTAATATGCTACATTTTCAATTCAAGCACATATTCTTCTCAACCACTTCACTTGCCACAAACCATACGCAACATAGCCCTTACTTTCATTAAGCACTTGTATACTTCCACTAGCACAAATTATTAAGAATTGGAGGTGTGTATTTTTCTACATACTTTCACTATCATTTTTTTTCTTTTTCTTTTTTTTTCTTTTCTTCACACACTCCATACATTAAAGTTCATCGGCTAGTGACTTTTGATTTTAACTTTTAGTGTACCAACGGGCCTTTCCATGGTTCCACTCAAAAACTACTCCCCAATATCTCACCTTACTTCTTTTAGCGACTAAGTGCGTTAGGAGGTAAAGGTTCAATCAATATCAAATTAAGAACAAAATAGGAGTATGGCTTGTAATGTGGGTGCCAAAGAAAAGGTCTATAGGCTCAAAGGGGCTAGCAACGGATTTTTTTTATTTTTATGTGACAAGCACATCCATGATCAAGCAAGCAAATGCCTACGTCATCTCCTAGATTAGCACAACTTACAATTTCGCTTCAATTAACACACGGGGCAAGTTCTAGACTACACAGGATAGCACAGAAAACCACAAATCCTCACACACACGTTGCACATGACTCAATCAAGACGGTTCTGTTCAACTCTCAAGTGAAGCAAGCACACATATTTGAGAAATTTAAGCAAAATTGCACTATGTGGCATACAAGTCAAACAACTGAGAGAGAGCGTCACAAAATAGGCTATTTACTTTACTTAGGCTTCACAATTCAAGCAAAATACACGGAAAGATAGAATGTATGTCTTAGCCTAATGTGCCACCATCAACCATGTCAATGAGTATCTCAAAGCGACCAGTTTCTTCCTACACTACTCCTAAAAAATAAAAATAAAAAATAAAGTACCCGGTTCGAGCTACAACCTTAGAAAAGAACCAGTGCCCAAAGAAAAACCAAAGAGTACTACCTAGCTATTCTAAAAAAATCTTTTTGGTGTTTTTTAATTGTACTTGTATTAAAATTTTCCAAAAGATCAATCGTCGGGAAAAGTCCGAGTTTTTTCGAAATTTTTTTTTTCTTTACTTTTTTTTTTGGTTTAAAGCAACTAAACTACACTAGACTAACAATAATAATAAAAGAAACACATTAGAACTACTAAAAGAAACAAATTAAAACAAGTTGATACAAGATATACAACTACAACACAGGTAGTATTCCTCCCACCCCACACTTAAACTATGCATAGCCCTCAATGCATGTAAAATATAAAAAAGAGTAGGGTAAAAAGAAAACTCCCTGTCAGTCAGAGTCCTCCTCCTCACCATGCCCTCCATCAGCAGCTCTAGGTACATCATCATCCGGTCCTGGGGGCACCAAAGCCATGGGCCCCGTAACCTCATCACCAACCTCCTCCTCTGAGTCCGAGCCCTTAACAATGTTGACATCTCCAATGAGTGAATGGGGCTTCCAGGTGCAATCCCCAACATCTCCTTGGACGAACTTGACAAGTCATTGCGTAAATGCATACGCTCCTCATCTAAAATACCAGACCTGCTCATGAGTAAATTCAGAGAATTATAGAGGTACCTGTTGAAGTTCTCATCTCGTTCAATCTGTGCTGCAGGAGTGAGTTTTGACGATGTCTCCGACAGAGATGTGATGTCCAAAAGCCCTGACGGAGCCTCCACCACCTCATCATGTCCAGGATACTCCGGTGCCTCCTGGGAGAGCATATATCGGGTGAGTAGGTTGCCAAAGAAGAACCTCTTAATTTGCCGCCCAAATCTCGTGCGGGCCATCTCATCGAGCATGATCTCACCCACATTAATGGGTCTGCCAGTCATCAAGAAAAGTATGACACACACTCTAGCTCGAGTGCAGTCGCTGCCGTGCTCGACTGGCATGAGTTTGGCTTGCACAAAATTCCGCCACACTTTGGCAGTCTTGTTAAAATCAGAGCGAACCATCGAGAGGTGGACATCGTCGTGCTTCATGATCCACTTTGCATTGGCATCCACGCCACAAAGAGTGTGACGTATCAAGGTGTATTTGGGACTCTTGACAAACTTTTGGAGCCTCATCGGGTCAACATTCTCAACCCCTAGAAAATCACAAAACGCCCTCCTATCCAATGGCATCTCCACGCCACGTACATGCGACCTAGACAATTTGTAATTCCAATTAGCATATAATTCTCTAACCATGCTCAAATTTGTGTGTCCAGGGCATTCTAAGAGTTTATCCATTTTTGATGCTCGTAATCGACCGAGGACATCCGAGAAGTTGTATTCTAAAGCCTTGATATTGATCCCCATCTCGGAGACATACCGCCCATATGGCACGAAATCCATGTGCCATGCAATAGCTGCATCAGAAACTAGCTTCAACCGAGGCCGTGGGGGTAATGGAGCTTGCTGGGATGCCTCGGCAATCTGTTTTCCTTTGGATTGGCGTGAAGAGATTTCCCCCTGCTTTTGCTTTTTGGTTGCTGGGGAAGTGGTGGAGGACTTTCCAATGCCCTTGCCTTTGCTAGAACCATCACGAGCCACAGTATCCTGTAACACAATAAGCATGTATTTGAGAACTTGTCCAGAAATATGCCTAAGGTTGTCGTGCTAGTCATGAAATGACCCCACACTTAAAACCGAAGGCACAATGTACAATACTTCACATTTTTTTGATCTAACATGTACAAGTGTTGCACTCCAAAGCTATGGGTACTCAATACTTCCCCATGCCACCTAATACTGAGTGATCATGGCTACATGAATTCAAATTAAGGTAAGCAAAGGGCATATGGTACTCACCTTTCTACAACTACTAGACTACACTAAATTAATTAAATTTAAAAGAATCTACAACATACATTATATAAGATAGATGGTGTAGGAACTTGTATTGCATCAATCCACACCCCCTAGCATGTAAATGCATCCCTACACACCCCAAACTTAGCCCAAATTCATACACAAATATACCCGGTTACTCAGACTTCACCGGTGCACCAAAATCCTCATTCAAGCATTTTAACAAACACCTTGCGGGCATAAAGTGTGTGCTTCTAATTCAAAAATGGTGGAATATGGGGTATAGTATTAGTGTAAATGGGTATTTGGATTGGGCTAAATGGGTATATGTTAGAAAACAAAAAAAATAAAAAATAAAAATAAAAATACTTACCCGGATCACCCCCCAGCCTAGCGCTCAGCGCTATGCCTGGCGCTGTGGGATTTGAGTATTCTGCCTGCAGCGCCCCATGCAGCGCTGGGCGCTGGCTTAGGCGCTATTTTCGAGATTTTTTTTTTGTGTAACATCCTAATCCCCCGAACCTTTAATATACTCAATTTACACGTCCTACACCATTATATCTAAAATTTCCATACCTACAAAGAAAATGCAAAACTCTATCTACTCTAACTAAAAAGAAAAAAAATTAAGAAGTTAAACTAGGAAAGCAGTGAAAATTGGGTTGCATCCCAACAAGCGCCTGATTTAACGTCGCACCACGACGCAGAGTCTCGCTTACTCATTAGCGAGTACAACCTTGGTCTTCTCACGATTAATCATTCCTCCCCAATTTCTTGACTCTATGTCCATTCACCAAAAATTTTCTTTCACCATTTAAAGCTCGCAACTCAATAGCATCATAAGGAGTGACTCTCACCACCTCAAACAGGCTTGACCATCTCGATTTTAGCTTTCCAGGAAACAGCCTTAGCCTCGAATTGAATAATAATATATGTTGGCCTGGCTCGAAGTGATGCGGCTTGATATGCTTGTCATGCCATCTTTTTGTCCTTTTCTTTATAAAGCTTAGCATTTTCATAAGAGTGCAGCATGAACTCATCTAACTCATTCAATTGCAAAAGTCTTTTCTCGCCCGCGACTTCAAGGTCCACGTTCAGCTTCTTAATGGCCCAGTATGCTTTGCGTTCAAGTTCAACGGGCAGGTGACATGCTTTCCCATAAACAAGCTTATAAGGAGACGCCCCAATTGGCATTTTATGTGCAGTTCTATACGACCATAAGGCATCACCGTCTTCTCTAATATCTGCTTTACTTCTCTGTTTGACACTTTAACTTGCCCATTTGTTTAAGGATGATATGCTATAGCTACTCTGTGGCGAACTCCATATTTAGCTAGCATGTTATTCAATAATCGATTGCAAAAATGAGTCCCCTCATCACTATTTAAGGCACGTGGAGTCCCAAATCTCGAAAATATATTCGTTTTCACAAAATCAGCTACCACCACGGCATCATTTGTTGGCAAAGCAATTTCCTCCACCCACTTGGACACGTAGTTAACTGCTAGCAAAATGTATTTGTTTCCTCTGGACAATGGGAATGGTCCCATAAAATCTATCCCCTACGCATCAAAAAGCTCAACTTCCAGGATGTTATTCAAAGGCATCTCATGCCTCTTTATGATTGCTCCTATTCTATCACATTGATCACACTTCTTAACGAATGCATGGGCATCCTTGAATAAAGTTGGCCAAAAGAGACCGGATTGTAGTGCATTTGCAGTTGTTCTATCTCCTCCATGATGGGCCCCATAAGGTGATGCGTGGCAATCATAAAACACTAATTCCACCTCCTTTTCTGGAATGCATCTCCTCATCAACTGATCAGCACATTGCTTGTACAAATATGGCTCATCCCAGTAGTAGAAGTTCACATCATGTAGAAACCTCTTTCTAGCTTCAGATTGAATTTCAGGAGGAAGTACCCCACTCACAAGATAATTCACATAGTCTGCGTACCATGGGGGAGGGTCTTGGGTGATAGCAAAAAGTTGCTCATCAGGAAAGACTTCTTTAATTTGGCCACCCTCCTCCATGTGGTCGTGATTCTCCAGCCTTGATAGATGGTCAGCTACTTGGTTCTCTGTCCCCTTTCGATCTCGTATTTCTACATCAAATTCCTGCAGCAACAAAACCTATTGTATCAATCTAGCTTTAGATTCCTTTTTTGTAAATAGATACCTGATTGCTGCATGATTGGTATGGACTATGACTTTCGTTCCCACCAAGTATGCCCGAAATTTTTCAAAGGCCCACACAACATCTAACAACTCCTTCTTAGTGGTGGTGTAATTCAGATGTGCAGAATAAAACACCTTGTCCTTCCTCTGGCCTAGCACTGCCCCAATAGCATGGTCACTCGCATCACACATAAGTTCAAATGGTAAGGACCAATCGGGTGCCACAATAATGGGAGCAGACACCAACTTCTTTTTGAGTTCTTCAAATGCCTTGAGGCAGGCGTCATCAAAGTTGAAAGTTACATCTTTTTCAAGCAACCTGCACAAAGGAGTAGCAATTTTAGAAAAATCTTTAATAAAGTGCCGATAGAATACCGCGTGTCCCAAGAAACTCTGGACACCCTTCACTGAAATAGGTGGAGGTAATTTTTCAACCGCCTCCACCTTCGCCATATCAACTTCAATGTCGCTCCTAGATACTTTGTGACCCAATACGATGCCTTCTTGTACCATAAAATGGCATTTTTCCCAATCAGTACTAGATTTGTTTCTTCAGAACGGGCCTTCATCCATAAACACTTCAACAAATATTTCCACCATGTCGGTGAAAATAGCCATCGTGCACCTCTAGAAAGTGGCTGGTGCATTACAAAGACCAAACGGCATTCGCTTGAAGGCAAAAGTACCATAAGGACAAGTAAAAGTGGTCTTCTCTTGATCCTCTGGGCATATGACAATCTGATTGTATCCCGAATATTCATCAAGGAAGCAATAATATTCATGCCCGGCTAATCTGTCTAGCATTTGGTCAATGAATGTAAGTGGGAAGTGGTCCTTGTGGGTTGCTTTGTTGAGCCTTCTATAATCAATGCAGACTCTCCACCCCGTCACAGTGCGAGTAGGAATTAGCTCATTCTTCTCATTCTCAATCACAGTTATTCCTCCCTTTTTGGGCATACATTGAACTGGGCTTACCCAGTTGCTGTCAGAAATAGGAAAAATGATACCTGCACCGAGCAACTTGATTACTTCCTTTTTCACCACTTCTTTCATAATGGGATTTAACCTCCTCTGCTGCTCCACACTAGGGCGATGTCCATCCTCCAAGAAGATTTTATGCATGCAAACCGATGGACTAATCCCTTGATGTCAGCAATAGTCCACCTAATAGCCTTTTTATGCTCGTGGAGTACTCTGGGCAATTTTTCTTCTTGAGTGTTAGTCAAGCTAGACGAGATAATCACGGGCAATGTCTCAGTGTTCCCCAAATAAGCGTAGCGCAGATTCGCTGGAAGGGGCTTAAGCTCTAGCTTCGGAGTTTCTTCAATGGATGGCTTAGGAGGGGTCAGAGTGACAGGCCTGTCCAACTCCTCAAATTTTCCAAACCCATGGACATAACAACAGGACATATCTAGTACTTGCTCAATTTCTCCCATCATTTCATCTTCACTATCTTTTTCATCCCTAATCAATACTCGTTCAAAAGGATCTACAGGGCTCATATAGGGCACTAATGATGTGGCATCACTTTCCACTACAGAGATCATAGATAGCTCTTCATAGTGGGCTGGCAACCTGAGTGCTTTATAACATTGAATATCTCCACTTGATCACCTACTCTCATCGTCATCTTTCCTTCACAAACGTCAATAATAGCTCGGCCCGTGGCTAAGAATGGATGTCCCAAAATAAATAAGACTTCTTGATCAGGCTCGTAGTCCAAGATAATGAAATCAGCAGGGAATATGAAAGACCCCACTTGAACTAAAACATCTTCAATCACTCCTTCAAGATGAGCAAGGGAGCGATCAGTCAGCTGTAAGATTATTGTTGTTGGGCGCGGCTCACCCAGCCCCAATTGTTTGAACACAGATAGCGGCATCAAATTGATGCTCGCTCCAAGATCACATAAGGCCCGCCCAACTGCATGTTTAGATTTGGATAGTGAAACTACTTAGATCCTTCAATTTCTGAGGTAACTTGCTTTGAATTCTTGAGCTACACTCCTCAGTGAGTGGCACGGTTTCGAACTCGGTTAGCCTCCTTTTATTTGCCACAATGTCCTTGATGTACTTTGCATATTTGGGTACTTCCTGTAATATGTCAACCAATGGAATATTAATCTGCACCTGCTTCAAATTATCAAGAAACTTTTTATACGCGGAGTTATCCTTGACTTTCTTCAATCTTTGAGGGAACGGAGGTGGTGGCCTTGCAACCACTGGTGGGGGTTGCTCAGCCACCGCCTCTCCAGCTAGCTTCTCAGACTCCTTAGACTTTTCTGATGTTGATTCTATAGTGGCTGGCCTCTCATTAAAAGTCACCCGTTTCCTCTTTTTAGACTGTACTTCTTCTAATTGTCATCCATTCCTCAACGACACTGCATTAAGGGATGCATTAGGATTAGCTTCAGTGTCACTTGGAAGGGCTCCAACTGGTCTAGTGTTTTGAGCACTTGCAAGCTGTCCCATTTGGCGCTCCAAATTTCTGAAATCGGTCCTGAGCTGTTGATTGTCAAGCAACAACTTCTTCAACAAATCATTCGTACTCTCTTCTACCTGTTGAGGTGGCTTTTGAGGTTGATTGAAATTTCCTTGGGGTCTATAATGATTCTAATCGGCTGATTTCCACCCCATGAGAAGTTGGGATGATTCTTCCAATTTGGTTTAAGTGTTCCCATATTGTGCATTCTGATTCATTGGACTCTTGCTCTGTTGCCCCACATAGTATATAGATTTTGGATTCGTGGGGCACATGTCACTCATATGATTGTCACCACATAGTTCGCAGCAAAGAGACATCTGTTGCACATATTGCATCTGTTGTGTTTGTTGCATTGTCATTCTATTCACCTGATTTGCCAATTTTGCTATATCAGCTCTCATGGCTGAGAAGTCATCAAGCTCAATCAACCCGACTGCTTTCTGTTTAATTGCCTTGCATGAATCCCCATCTCCTTGCCAGTTATGATCATTAGCAGTGAAGTTATTCAGCAAGAGTTGGATTTCACTATACGGTTTCGCCATTCAACTACCCCCACAAGCTGAATCAAGATTCATCTTTGAGGCCTCATCTAGCCCGTCAACAAAAGTGTGTCTCAATACCTCATCAGTCTGACAATGGTGCGGGCAGTCTCTGACTAGCTTCTTGTATCTTTCCCAAGCTTGACGAAGTGTCTCGCCATCCCGTTGTTTGAACCCAAGAATCTGATTCCTCAATGACTTTGTCTTCTTGGTGGGGAAAAACTTGATTAAGAATTTCCTTTCTAGATCATCCCAAGTGTGGATTGAGTTCGCGGGCTCTTTCTGCAACAATTCCTTAGCTTCTCCCAGCAGTGAAAAGGGAAAAGTGTCAGCCTGACATAGTCCAGGGAAACGTTCGGATAATTGTAGGTATCCGCGATTTCCAAGAAATTCTGAATGTGCCTCTGCGGATCTTCATGAGATAGACCCACATATTGCCCTGTGGACTGAATCAGCTGTACCATGTACTGTTTGAGTTCAAAATGCCCTGTGATCTCAGACTTCACAATAGCCTGAGTCATATTAGCAAGATTGGGCCTTGCGGCTTCTATCACTGCACGCTCTGCATTACCTGCCATCTCTATTGGCTATGGGTGAACTACGATGTCCAACTCTCTTTCTATTCTAGTTCTAGCTTCGACTTCCCTCCTCACTCTGTGAAGCGTTCGTTCAATTTCAGGATCAAGAGGAAGGAGATTGTCTGCGCTTCTACTCCTCCGCATTCAAGAGAAGAGCCTGGTTAACACAAACAAGGTAGACAGAAAATTAAAACTTGAACAAATAACTAATAAAAGCTTAGGTCAGTAAAGTAGCTAATTCTTAAGTCCCCGGCAACGACGCCGAACACTTGTTGCTCCCAAACGCACACGCAAGTATACGTGGTCGTACAAGTAATAAAATGATAAGTCGAGTGTCGAACCCATAGAGACTTATATCAACTACTCACTAACTCACCAATATTGTTATTTAGTCAAGCTAAATTCGAGTTCAAAAGTTTAATTATACTAAACTACAATTCTAAGTAATAACTAAATTATCAAGCAGTAGAATGATTGTTATGTATTCAACAGAGACAAATATTCCAGGGTTGTGATCGATTCACCAATCCTATTGTGTTCTAGTTAACTCTAACTCTCATACAATTCACTCATGGTTGCTAATTAATCGATAATTGCTCTCGTAGCCTTCTCCCGAAGTACTACTCGCCTATTCAAAATCGATAAACGCCTATACTCCTATGGAATCAATCTATTAAGAACGTATTAAGATTACAATATTTAATTAAGCATGAATATTCCTATCCTAACCACAAATCAACCCCCCCTAAGGTTTAAGATCTTGCTCTCTTCAATTCTTCCCTAATCTAAACATGGCTTTCCCAAGCATAGCATAGATAGTAAATAGAACCTAACTGCTGGCCAGATAATTGAGCAATTAATCACAGAATTGAAGAAACAACCATATATTAGTAAATTATAATCGAGTTTAAGTCAACATTAGACAACAATATTCATGGCTAAATCACAACCCCAAAACAATGGGTTTATTTAGCCACTCATGATACTAGCAAACAATTGCATAAATTTTGAATAATTGAAAATACTAGAAAAGATGAAGAAATCTGAGATGTTCTTGCTCCCGGATGTTTCTCGTGTGTATTTCTCCTCCAAAGTCGCGTCTCCCCCTCAAAAATAGGTTTGGTCTTGCTTTTATATGCGTTGGGTAGGTCTAGGGCCGAATAAACCGTGTCCCAGGGACAAAATAGGACGAAATCACGTCACCGGCGCCCTGGGTAGTGCCAGGCGCCCACCAGGGCGCTGCTTACAATTAAGCTACTGCTTCCAGCGCCACAGGTGGCCCAAGGTGCTGCCTGTGGCGCCCAAATTTGCAAGTTTCCCGGTTTCGTTCGTTTTGGCTCTAATTTTGCACATTTTGCCCCAAATTGCTCCCGAATCATTCCTACACATAAAAACACTTCAAATTAATATAAATCATCGCATTTAACATTCCAAATTCATGAAACAAAAGTAAAATATGAGGCGATATACATAGAAATATATATGCTTTAAGCTAAACATAAAAAATCGAACATAAAAAATTAATAGATTTTTATATTCAACATAGAAGAATTATTACGTGTTCGAGTTAAATTAAATCTCGTTTTCCCGTTCTTGTGGTTATAAAAATGTTAGCTACCAACATGTGACCTACTTATATTGTGCATATTAATCGACCTATTGCCTATGTATTATTCATAGTGGGAACATTATCATCTTTAAGCCATTCACCCAAGCTTTGTACCCACACCAGGTGTTTACACCAAACTATGTTAACTCACCATGGTTATTAATTTAATTATATGAGAATACATATAATTTCCCGTGGTTAAATGATTGAAGTCCATATGCAACACACATGTTCATGTATCTATTTGTTTGATGTAAACACCCGGTGCGGGTAAGTTTTTAATATAGGGTAAGTTTTTACCCTATATTGACCAATAGTGATGGGGTTCGGCATATCCGTTACCTCGTATATTAATAGAGATTAGTACATTGAAGGGGGACATAAAATCAAGACTCCAGAAAAAGAAATTATAAAGGTGGTTATTGTTGGTCTTGGACCTTTCACAGCATGGTGCATAGCACTACTTAAAAAATTGGAGTACTTTAAACAGTTGTTCACCTACTACACTTAGGGGCGGATTTACCTTGGGCAAAGCGATGTCACGTGATACCTCTTCGTCGAATTTTTTTACTAATTGCTTATAATTAATTAAAATGCAGAACCAAACAAACGTATAATATGGTTGAAGTGACACCCCTTGGCATGATTGGCCAGATAGCTTATTTGGTCAAGCGCCCCAACTTTTTAACTCGTGTCAAGGGTTCGAAGCTCTGAAGTTAGGTTTTGTGAGGTTATTTCGAATATATTTCAAAAAATATAAGTTTATCAAGAAGAGTTGTAATACAATTGAGTTGTGTCAAGGGTTCGAAGCTCCGTAGTTGTGTCTTGTGAGGTTATTTTGAATATATTTCAAAAAAATAAAAGTTTATCAAGAAGAGTTGTAATACAATTGAGTTGTGTTTTATAAATATGATTCGAGTTATGTTTTTTTAATATGATATTATAGAGATTTATTTATTGTTCATAGTATAAAATCGTGACACCGCTTATGAAAAATCTTGCGTACGCCACTAACTATACTAGTCCTAAAGTAAGAGAAATTAGGGAGGTTCAAAGTTCCATCCCTAATATTTGCTTAGCCTTGATCCTGAAAGCAGGGATTTGCATCCTATCAATTCGAACTACTCCTCTTATTTGAGGGGGGCAGTTCACTTTCGTTGAAGTACATGGCATTATGTGTAAGAGAATTTGCGTGCTTGGAAACTAGATCGGCTACTTCATTCCCCTCCCTGTAGCGGTGCTTGACAATTATGTTGTGATATTGTACTTTGTTTTGGATATAACATATGTCTTTGTGATATTTCCAGGGGATTTTGCACTTGCCAAGTATCATACTGTAACGATCCAACCGGTCGTTTTGAGAATTTGCACTTCGCTCAGTAGTTTGAGGGCATGAGTAGCTCCGTATGACGTATTATGACTTGTGTGGATCGTCGATTTTGGTTTTCAAGTTATTCGAATTGATTTGGAAGAATGATTCTCAACTAGGACGCTTTAAATTGGAATAGTTGACCAAGTTTGACCTTTAATATTTGACCTCGAATTGGAGTTTTGATGTTTCCGTTAGGTCCGGATGGTGATTTTGGACTCGAGCTTATTTCCCAAATTTGCATTTGGATGTCTCTAGAAGGTTTCGGCACAAATTGGCGAAAGTTGGAAATTTGAAGGTTTGGAAAGTTCATAAGTTTGACCGGGAGTTGACTAAAGTTCAAAGTTAATTAAGTTCGATTTGAGGTGTGATTCGTCGTTTCGATGTTGTGATACGTGATTTGAGGCCTTGAGTACGTCTGTGTTATGGTATTGGACTTGTTGGTATATTCGGATGGGGTCCCGAGGGGCTTTGGTGAGTTTCGATGACGTTCGGAGAATTTATGAAGTTTTAGCTAAGGCTAGTTTTGGCTGCTGGTTCTGGTGTGATCTTACCTGCAGCTGGTTTGCGCAGGTGCGATGGTCACAGAAAGGACAGAGGAGTCGCAGAAGCGAGGTGTGAGCTATTGAGGAAGATCGCAGAAGCGAAAGTAAAGGCGCATCTCCGCGTCTGCAATAGCGGAAAATGTCCGCATGTGCGAAAGGACCGCTCTTCACGGGCTTCACAGAGGCGAGATTTTATCCGCAGAAGTGGAGGTCGCAGATACAACATCTTTACCGCACATGCAGAAACCTCTGAGCAGAAGCTATATAAAAATCGAGGGTTTTGGTTCTTTCTTCATATTTTGAGATGTGGGACTCGGATTGGGGCGACTTTTGAAGCAATTTTCATCACAAGGATTGGGGTAAGTATTCTATACTTGGTTTTGATCTTATTTCATGAATCTATCTTCATTTTAGCAATTGTTTGATGAATTTTAAAGAGGAAATTGGGGGTTTTACCCTAAAGTTTCATAAAGCGACTTTTTGAGTTTTTAACATTGATTTGGAGTCAAATTTGAGCGAAACTAGTATGGTTGGACTCGTAATTGAATGGGTTATTGGATTTTGTGAGTTTTGTCGGGTTCTGAGGTGCGGACCTGGGTCGGACTTTTGGGATGATATTTGGGCTTTGATTAAAGATTCGAATTTTATCGATTGGGTTTGTTTTCTTTGGCATTATTTGATGTATTTGAGTTGCTTTTGGCAAGTTTTGAGCCGTTCGGAGTCGGTGTGAGCGAGATGGCATTTTTGGAGCATCGCTTGGCTTTCTCGGTATTGAAATTGGCTAGTTCGAGGTAAGTAACACTTCCATACTTGGTGCTGAGGGTATGAAACCCCGAATTACGTGTTATTTGTTTGGTGTTGAGGTGATTCACATGCTAGGTGAAGGGCGTGTAGGCGTGCACCGTGTAAGTTATGACTCTGTTATTTTTTGTGATACTGTATAGTTACCTGATCTTGTATTTAACCATGAAATCTCTATGTACTCAAGTAATTGAGCTGTCAATCATGCAAGAGATTATGTTTAGGCTATATGCCGGTATTGTTGGGACCCGTAGTAGTCGTTTCTTGTTGTTGACTTATTAATTTCATTGAAATTTTGTACTCGGTCATATTCATTCATTACATATCATATCTCGATCTCTGTTGTTATTTATTGATACATACTATCATCCTTTCGGGCTAGTTTCATGACATTGTGAGCCCGTGGGAGAGAGACTGGAGAGATTGATGACTGAGTGAGGTCGAGGGCCTGATTATGAGTGATATTTATGGGATCAGGCTGCACGTCGCAGTGGGTTTTACTGATTTATGATAGCGCTTAAGCTGAAGGAGCCCCTCCGGAGTCTGCACACACCCCTAGTGAGCGCAATTGATTTTATATATATGTGTGTGAATTGAGTTGCATGCCGCAACGAGCCTTACGGCTATATATATATGGATCAAGTTGCACACCCAACGAGCCTTATTGCTATATATATGTGGATCGGATTGCATTCCGAAATGAGCCTTATATATATATATATATATATATATATATATATATATATATATATATATATATATCTGTGTGTGTGTGTGTGTGTGCGTATGTTTGTTTGTGCGTGTTTTTGTGGATCGGGTTGCACGCCACAATGGGTGTTATGGCAATTTATGGATCGGGCCGCACGCCGCAGCAGGTATTGTACAGTGCTGAGTGATTGAGTGTGCTGAGTATTGAGCATGGTGAGAGAGAATGTGAGACATTGAGATTGAGTACTCTGAGAGAGTGTGAGTGTACGAGTTCATCACTGAGAAGCATTGCATTTGACATGCGTACTTGAGATACATGCATAGAGATGCATTTCCTTCTACTACCCAGTTTTGGTGACATTCATGATTTTACCTATATCTTGACATGTAGGCATAGAGATGTACTTTTCTCAAGCTATCTGAAAATGAAACATTTACCTCTTGAAAGCTTTTTGCGAAAAATTTCAGATTTCAAACTTACTCATACTTTGGCGATTTCAGTAAAAGATTTGGATTTTCAATGATCTACTTGAAAAGCAGACCTATTTTCTGGAACTGTGAATGAGCCGAGCATTTTATCTCTGAGTACTTCTTTATTGCTTTCATTATGTGGTTATGTACTGTTGTTGGCTATTGGATGTTAGACCCGACCTATGTTCCAGCTCGTCACTACTTTCAACCTAAGGTTAGGTTTGTTACTTATTGAGTACATGGGGTCGGTTGTACTCATACTACACTTCTGCACCTTGCGTGCAGATGTTGGATGCCGATGCTGCTGTGATCGACGGGAGCTGGAATTGAAAACGTACCTGCATTCCGATTGTAGTTGCCTCTTGTTCATGGTGGCCTTAGATTCATAAAAATCTTTTTATGTACATTTCGAACAGATGATATATTTATCTCATACCAACTTTGTAAATTCTAATCTTAGAAGCTCATATTTGTACTATCAGTCCTTCGGGAATGTATAGGATTTCGATATTTTCTTTCATTTAATTGTCTTATTAATTTCATTGGAATTGTACAGTTGTTAATTGGATTACCGAGCGGGTTGGGTTTGGTGTCATCACGACTAGTTGAATTTTGGGTCGCGACACATATTGACTACCGGAAGGGAGTCTTCAAGGACGAGGCCCCTGCAATTTTGGTCATAGCACCACTGTATGCCTTGTAAAGCGGCTTGAACTTTAGAGTAATTATTAATGGAGAATTGAAGAGGAGATGCAATGGGCATCACCATATATTCATTTCTGTTTCTAACAACACCCCCAACTCCAACTTTGCCTTGACTGATCATGTAGCTTCTGATGATAGGCTAGAAGCACATATTTTAGCTGTAGTTTACAGTCTAATTACTGCATTTTAAATGTGTGAGAGCTTAAATGAT
Source organism: Nicotiana attenuata (assembly GCF_001879085.1). Lineage (NCBI taxonomy): Eukaryota > Viridiplantae > Streptophyta > Magnoliopsida > Solanales > Solanaceae > Nicotiana > Nicotiana attenuata. Next base: position 385,747 of record NW_017670438.1, read on the forward strand.
AGTGAATTGTACTTATTACGTGTTTGATGACTTGCAGGAGTTGATTCCGAGTTTAAATTGGAGTTAAATCGCACAATTTGGAGTTTTGAAGTCTGATTAAAAGCCCAAGGAATTAATTGGGATCCCGTTCGGGGGTCGAGGACCAAGTCTGGATGTCAAAAAGTGGACGAAACAATTCACTCTAAGAGAAATACAAAGTCGTGCCGCATAGGGCGTCGTGAGCCACCGTGCGGCAGTCTGAAATTGGCCTAACAAGCGTTTGACATAGCCTCTAATAAATCCCACACACGTGCCGCATGGTGCGATGCGAGGAGCGGTGCGCCTGTGCAATATTTGCAAAGTTTTTCCTATTTCGGCTTGGAAAGGATAGTTTTGTCGGGAGATTGTGTGATCGTGAATCTCTCATCGTAACCGTGATGCCCAAAACTCTGGCATCCATTTACTCTTTGCAATCGCAAAAATTAACTCCATGATCGCGAAGTGTTGCTGTGCACCAGCAAATTAGCAACTCAAACCCAATATGAAATGCTTTGAAATCACCGTGAAACTCATCCGAGCCACCGAGATCCCATCCAGTCATCTTAACAAGTTTGTATATCGTCTACGAACATTCCCAAAATCTCAAAACATAAATAACAACATCAAAACCAAGAATTAAAGATCAATCCGAATCATAATACTCTCTTAAGTTTATGAATTCCAACTTTCGACTAGGTATATCAAATCAACCCCGTTCCACCCAAGACACGAACTGGATATGCATATAAGTTCATAATTACCATTCTCACCTATTGAAATCTGTAAATAATGAACCCGAGCTCGTTTATCCAAAATATTGACTTTGGTCAACTCTTCCAACTTAAAGCCTCTTAGTTGATAATCAAGTGTTCCAATCACTCCCGAACCTCTCAGAATCCAAACCAACCATACATGCAAGCTATAATTTATCATATGAACCTACTCGAGGTCTCAAATCACATAACAAGATGCTATATCTCAAAATAACCAGTTAGATCGTTATGTTCTCCCTATCCGCAAACCAAACGACCCCTTAGGATTTATACTCCAACATTGTTTTATATATTGTTTGGTTGGTCTTTTAAGAAAAGTTACTCTTGATATAAAATTCAACATAACTCATACAATGATTTATTGGGTTTTTTAATTCATACATGATACTCGTGTCACGCCCTAACCTCGGGAAGCGCGACCGGTGCTCAACCGAGTGAACCCGGTCGAGCAAGCCTGTTAGACACTTCCTACCCAACTCACTTATGATCAAAAGAGGGCATGCTTTCATTAATTAGACAATAGGAAGATCATATATACATTACTAAATTATTTTATTAGTTACATCATTGTTAAGTTTCAAAATACACACATTCTTATGATTGAGTGGAACAAGAGTTTAAAACACAACATAATTCGTTGACCTTTCTAACACCCATATACAACCCACATAGTGTCTACGGAGCCTCTAAAGGGATACAAAAGAGTACTATAAAAGTGCCAGCAACAAGGCCCCGGCTATACCTCAAGTACAATACATAAGGAATAAAAGATGTATGACCCCGAAATGAAATGGGGCTCACCAAACCTGCTGGGAGGAGGATGTACCGCTAACGCTGATCAACACTGCCTGCTATAGAACCACCTGTATCCATTTAAGATGCAGCGCCCCCGGCAAAAGGGATGTTAGTACCGTCGAATGGTACTAGTATATATAACTAAACACCATCTCATTAGAATGAACAATAATACAAGAAGGAATAATCACGAAACCAATAGAAGCATTAAACAATACCATATCATCAAATTAAGAGTCACATAAGCTTTCATGTAATTTCCACAATTTTTGGTTGGGAGGTCTCTTTAGTACCAATATACCGTCATTCACAATACCACCGTATTATTACATGGAGTCTGATCACGACTTGATCGGCTAGGCCATCTCTTCTGAGACATCAACCACAATCACAATTTCAATTTCAATTTTCAGTTTCAATCCAGCACAGTCACCGCCATGTGTGCGGCATGGCTTCCGGTCACGGCCCGATCGGCTAGGCCGTCTTGCCCAAGACATTACCATTTTCTATCAATTATCTCATTTCATACTTGGTTCTTGGCCGCATTTCATAATTCAAGTTCTTTTCCACATCCCAACATTTTTATCATCAACAATAACAAGATTTTGTTTTCACATGAGAGCAATTTAGAATCTAACGCACATAGAGACTTCTCACACAATTGGGGATAACAATCTTCATTCAAACTTGACTTGATGTATTAACATTTTTGTGGCACACAGTCCATACTTTGAACATATTCTCAAGTAATAACATAACATAATGGAAGCCTTGGAATACATATTGCACATATACTTTTCAACACAAGCACATTTGGAATAGCAATTTCTATAACGATCAATTTGGGACTTACACCGATTGCATGAGCACCATGGGATTCAATTCTAAGAAGAGAGGTTTTTAGCCATACATACCTCAATAGAGCTTCTTAAATTCTACTATATTATGGAACTCTTGGCAACTTCAATCTATTTTAGGAATATAACAAGTTGAACCAAAAATTAGAAAGATGATTATGATTCTAGCTCATTTAAGCACATTATCAAACATTAAGTGTGCATTATATTTTTAAGGCCCTTTTGCGAAAGATTCCATCATTCCACGCCCCATTCTTCACCATTTTTAGCTCACAATCTCCCTACACTCTTTTATCACACATACATGCAAGATGAACAACTCCTATACTCATGAATTATCTTATTAATGGTCCATTTTAGTTAAATTTCAAAATCAAGACTTAGGGTGATAGAATCTTACCTTTTAGGATGAAGACCTAGTGAATTTTCGCTTGTTAATCTTCAATGTTGTAGCAAGAATTGTAGGACAAATGGTTGAGGAACCCTCCCTCTCTCTAAGGCACTCTCTCTCCCCCAACAATACCAGATTGTACAAGAAAAATAGTCCAAAATTCCTATATAACGAGATTGGGTCGGGTTATAAAAATTAGAAAATAGGGGCCCCGACACAGATCTGCGGTCGCATAACGCTTCTGCGGCCCGCAAAATAGGCTGCCTAATGGCCCTCAAGGACTGGATTTTTCAGCTTCAGTCACCGACCGGTCTGCGGTCCACAGACCTGTTCTACGGTCGCATAATGCGCTGCAGAACATCCCTCTGAGAATTTCAATGTGGAGTTTGCGATGAATTATGTGGCCCGCATAATGGATCGCATATTGGTCCAAGAATTAGATCGGATCTCTGCTTCACTACGCAGCAAATTTGCGTTCCGCAGATCAGTTCTGCAGTTGCAGAATTGGCCGCACAAAATGCCATGGACTTCCGAAAATTTTCTTCAGCTCACCAACACACTCCTCAGCCCAGAAAGTGTATACCTGTCACGACCCAAACTACCATATCGTGATGGCGCCTATTGTGGTACTAGGCAAGACGACTCTTTACCAAAAACAACACAATATTTCTTTTCAAAGATAAAGTCACGCTATTTAATAATAAAACTTCATAAAGATAAATCTGAATAACAAAAATGCGGAAAGAAAAGCCCGACATCGAGGTGTCACTAGTCATGAGCATCTACTAAAAATCTTTCCAAAAATACTGAGACAAATGCAGTCTAGAAATGTAACTACAAAAGAAACTATAGGAAGATAGGAGGGAGAAGAGCAGAGCTGCAATCGCCAGCAGCTACCTTGCATGTTACACCCCATGTTTTTGTACGCAAGAGTACGTCGTAAGTCAATTGATGTAACCTCATAAATGAAATCTTCATTGAAAAGTTTTAATAGTTACTTAATCATGTTAACGTAGAGGTTAAAAATATTTAAGATCATGAATACCAAGTACCAAGAGGGTTTGAAGGCCTAGAAGCTAAACGAATTGAAGAAAAATAAGTTTTGTCGAAAGTCGACCAGTTAGAATGTTATAACATGTACTTTTGGGGTGCGACTAGGGTGATTAACATTATAAGGAGATTATGTTATGAGTTACTTTAGTTGTATGATAGTTTTGTGTTATGTTTTGAAGTCAAGCCAGTTGTGGAACAAAAGTTGGAAAAGGTCATATCAAGTTCCATTCATAAATGTGTTGAAACTCAAAACAAACGCAACTGACTTTTCTCCCAACATACTTGGAATTAGGGAATGATATACCTTGCCAATTGAAGACCTATGAGTCTAGTTTCTAACGCATTAAACCAATTGTCAATATGATGTCGGAGTAGCGAAATATTCATATTTTTGCGAGACTGCGCAGGCTGTTAGGTGACAAGTAGGTGCATCACCTACTTGCCAAAAGGAGAGGCCTCAATTAAGTCGGCCAAGAGGGGACTTTTAAGGGATAATTAACTCATTTATTTCACTCATATTTCAGACCATTAAAACCAGAGTGAATCCCTGCAACTCCTCCCCAAAAATTCCACACAAACCGTAGGTTATTACGGATGTTACGATGTGATTGTAGTGCCGAAAACCCCGGACAACTTGCTAGTTTCTCTTTCTCCTTCATGTAGCAGCGTTGGGGGACTTATTTTTTATGGAGAAGGACTAGGTTTCGTGGTTCTACTCAGTCCAAGGTAATTTTATGCTTCTCCTTCCATTATCTATGCTTGTACTAGTTGTAACTCGACCGTAAAGACTAGACCTAGCGAGTTTCGAATGAGTGGTATGCTGTTTGTTGTTGCATCACTGCTGGCTGGTTGTGAACTCATTTTTAAGTTGTATTGATGGATGGTTTGTAGGATAAGAGGACGAATTATGTAGTGTTGATTTTTTTGCTCAATTTGAAAGAAAATACAAGTCGAAACATGTTGTACTAAACCGAAAAAGCACTTTTGAGTTGTTGAACTTGTGGGACTGTTTTGTGGGCTGTTTTGTGTTGCTGTTGGGTTGTCTATTTTGCTACTATTTTTATGGATTTTTGGGGGAGAAAGATTGTGGAGAAACACCACATAATGGCAGGGTGGTTGGTTGGTCGTTCGTTGTTACATTTTTTAGGTTATGGACACTACTTTGGTTGTCGTTTTATGTATGAAGTGATTAGGGTGTGTGGGCTGTTTTGTGGTATATTGTGATGGAGATAAGGTTGGAACATGATGCATACATGTTGTTATTGTTTTATTCTTGCTGTTGTTGGTACATGGTATTGGAGGAGGGCCTTGTTATAGGGGAGATGCTGCCAAAATTTACGTAAACAAGCTACTAGTTTAAGTTGCGGACTTAGCCTTTACTCAGCACTGATTTTCAATCTCCTTATGCTGTGGTAGATTAAATTGAGTTGTTTGAAGAATTGCTTGGAAGGCATTAAGGACTCAACGGAGTTAAGGTATGTTAAGGCTAAACCTTTCTTTCATTTTGGCATGATCTAGTAACTACATGTGTTTGATAACGAGACATTTAGAGAAGTTCATATTCCTGAACTTATGTACATTTTCATAGACTCATAAGTTACAGCATCCTCCCTTATCGGGACTTCCTATTCAGTATTGTGTTGTCTTCTGTCAGCCAAGAGAGCAAAGAGTATATATAT
>NW_017670438.1:391413-407577 GCF_001879085.1 Nicotiana attenuata
TATATATATATACAGTGTGATAGTATTTTCACCACCATCGAGCTATAATCAATGGGCAGGCCCCTATTGGGCAACCTCTGGTCAGCTGGTAAGTTATATACCGAGCCTATTATGGCCGAGCGCCTATGAGCGAGCCCAAAATGGCCGAGATACAGAGCCTAGTATGGCCGAGCGCCTATGAACGAGCCTACTACGGCAGAGCAGTTACACATACCGAGCCTTATAAGGGCGGATAGCTATTTTACTTACTATATTGAGAGAGTTGAATCAGTATCAGCAGGTAAGCATATCTTCAGATTATCTTTGACTTCCAGTTACTTTCAGCTATTATATATCAGTTCAGTTTCAGCATTCAGTTATTCTGTTGCCTTACATACTCGGTACACTATTTCGTACTGACGTCCCTTTTGCCAGGGACACTGCATTTCATGCCTGCAGGTCCTGATTGACAGTTGGACAGACCCTCCAGTAAACAGAGTCAAACATCAGCTTGGTTGGTAAGCTCCACTTCCTCGGAGTTACCAGGTCTAGACTTGTAGTCCATTTTATATATACAGGTTTGATGGGTAGGTCGAGGCCCTGTCCCGGCCATGGTACAGTTCAATTATCTCTAGAGGCTTGTAGACGAGTCTATTATAGTTTGTATTTCAGTAGATGTTCATGGCGGTCTCGTCGGCCTCCACACTTATGTATATATATGAGCTTTTGGGTATGTTTACCCCTCAGATAAAAGAGACGATATTTTCATATGATTCAGAATATGGCCTCATAGGCCTAAGTTGAGGGTTACCCCTCCGGAGTTACAGTTACAGAGTGGTACGCTCGGTCCAAGTATGGCACCAGGTGCCGGCCACGCCTCTTCAGGTTTGGGACGTGACACTTGCTAACTCTGAGAAGATCTACGACTGGAATAGTCAACAGCCGCTACCGGGTCCTGATACGCCTGGATCTGCACACAAGGTGCAGAGAGTAGCGTGAGTACGCCAACTCAGTAAGTAACCAAAGTAAATAAAGACTGAGAAGTAGTGACGAGCAATAAAGCATAGTAAGTTCATATCAGGAAATCTCAGTAAAAATATAACAGGCTATTAAAAGCAGAGTTTGAATCAAATCATTTAGTTTAAACTAAGTTTCTGTAAAATCATTTGAAGATACTTTTCAATAGTTCTGAAACAAAGGCTCAGTTCAACAGTGAGCAAAAATGGTGAAATCATAAACAGCCCATCGGGCAAAACATCACTCATATACAGCCCCTCGGGCAAAACATCACTCATATACAGCCCCTCGGGCAAACCTCACAGTCACTCGTATACAGCCCATCAGGTAAGACATCACTCATATACAACCCATCGGGCAAACCTCTCAGTCACTCCTATACAGCCCCTCGGACAAAACATCAATCACAATCAATGGGTACCCGCGCTCACTGGGGGTGTGCAGACTCCGAAGGGGCTCTTCAGCCCAAGCGCTATAACAAGCCACCTCGTGGCATAAATCAATCAGGCCCTTGGCCTCAGTCAATCTTGAATCAGTAACAACATGTTGCGGCGTGCAGCGCGATCCTATAAATATCCTCACAAATCAGGCCCTCGGCCTCACTCAATCATAAACCTCTCAAACCACTCGGGCTATCAGTAAAAACAGGGTACTCAGCCCAAAACAATATTTTTATATGCATCAAAACAGAGTAATAAAGACTGAGTTATGAAGTCAATAAGTATAACGTGGCTGAGTATAGATTTTCAACCAAAAATTGTGAAAAGATAATAAGAAAAAGGGCCCCTAAGGGTCCAAACAGCTCTGGCACAAGGCCCAAATATGGCATTCAGTCCAGTTTACAGAAATTCATTCAAAAACACATAAGTATCACATAGTTTCAACCAAATACGCAACTTATAATTGCTACGGGACGAACCAAGTCACAATCCCCAATGGTGCACGCCCACACGCCCGTCACCTAGCATGTGCGTCACCTCAAAATAGTAAAACGATACGAACTTCGGGGTTTCATACCCTCAATACTAGATTTACAATCGTTACTTACCTCAAACGGGTCAAATCCCTACTCCGCGATGCTCTTGCCCCTCGACTCGGCCTCCAATCGCTCTGAATCTATTCACAACCAGAAAAATACCATCAATATACGCTAATGGAATGAATTCCACAAGAATAACTATCAAATAAGACACAAATCCCGAAACCTACTCAAACCCGGACCCTGGGCCCACATCTCGGAATCCGACAGAAGTCACAAAACTAGAAAGCCCTTTCACTCACGAGTCCATACATGCGACATTTATCAAAATCCGACTCCATTTGACCCCTCAAATCCTCAAATCAACTCTCCAAAAATCCCAAGCCCTAACCCCTCATTTTCACCCTTAATCTCTACTAATTACATGATTAAACAATGGTAAATTACCATAAACACGAGTATTACGGCTCAAATAACTTACCTCAATGGAAAACCCCTTGAATCCCTCTTCAATTCACTCCCAAGTGCTCCAAAACCAGATAAAAATGGTGAAGAATGACCCAAAATCTGCGAAGTCCACAATTTATACTATCCGCCTAGAACTTCCGCATCTGCAGTCCAATAGTCGCATTTGCGATGCCGCACCTGAGAAAATCCATTGCAGGTGCGGTTCCCACTTAAATCCTCGGAATTCGCTTCTCCGGTTGAAATGTCGCACCGGCGGTCTCACAGGTGCGCTCCACTACTCGCACCTGCGGCTCCCAACCAACCTCAGCCTTGGCCGCATTTGCAGCCCCTTCTCCGCTTCTGTGGGCTCGCGGCTGCGGTCCCCACTCCGCAGGTGCGGTTATGACAGCTAAGTTCAATCTTCAGCATTCCTCAAGTTCCAACCTTGTTCTGTCAACCACCCGAAATCAACCCAAGGCCCTCGGGACCATTACCAAACATACTAAAAAGTCAAATATCAACATACAAACTTAGTCGAACCTTCAAAACACTCAAAACAATATCGAAACACCAAATCACCCTCGGATTCAAGCCTAAGAACTTCTAAACTTCCAAACTCCATAACCGATGCTAAAACCTACTAAATCACCTCCGAATGACCTGAAATTTTGCACACACGTCACAAATGATACTACGAACCTACTCCAACTTCCGAAATTCCATTTTGACCCCGATATCAAAATTTCCACTATCGACCAAAATCGCCAAAATTCCAACTTTTGCCAATTCAAGCCTAATTCTACCACGGACCTCCAAATCACATTCCAGACTCGCTACCAAGTCCAAAATCACCTAACAGAGCAAACGGAACCATCAAAATTCAAATGCAAGGTCGAATACTAAAAAGTCAAAACTGGGTCAAACCTTTCAAATTTAAAGCTTCTAGCTGAGACCATTCTCCCAAATCAAATTCCGGATAACCTAAAAACCAAAACCGACGATTCACATAAGTCATAATACATCATACGGATTTACTCATGCCCTCTAACAACCAGGCGAAGTGTAATTGCTCAAAACGACCGGTCGGGTCGTTACATCCTCCCCCACTTAAACATACATTCGTCCTCAAACGTGCCCAGAGTTATTCCAAAAGCATCAAATCGCTGTATAATCTCACTATGCACATACCCAGGGGTGATCCCATGTCACTTTATCCTATATAGGTCTGATAACACAACATCATTTAAATTTCTTAATCCAACCTAGCCCATAAGCCTTAGAATCCAATTTCCACATCCAAAATTTTCTATAGATCAGAATCTCGCATCCACACACTGTATAAGTCCGAACAAGCTGTATCAAACCATATCCGTAACCCAAGATGTAATCACATAATATACCACGGCGAAAACTTCTAATCACAGTAGTTGCTCAAAACAACCCAATGCCAATATTACACCTCTCAACAAACAAAGCCTCATTCTAACACTTTTATATACTACAATGATGAAAGAAACACGTAGAAACTCATAACCATTCGTCAGATCAACAAGTCGTGGAGCTCCCTCTTCTCCGACGGGAACTATAGCAGATTTCTAAGTCGACTTCCGATATTATCCTTCCAATCATGTTGTAACCAAATTCTGATAGTATTCATTCTAGGTCAAATGACCTCATCTCATCCAACACGACCACTCTGATGACATGACACATCAATACAATCCAAATCCATAACTTGTGCAATTACCGAAAATCCATCACACCCCGTAGGACCATCACACGAAATTAACACAAAGGTTCATTCCTAAACATAATTTCGATGCAATGCGTGCCCCATCCAAACACTAATCCATGGCATATACCTCAAGCCACCTTGCTAAAATTCAATAACCACACGCAATTCGACATCAAGTACTCAAAGTGCATTACCATAACCACGGAAAAGCAAATGACATAATGCCGCACAAAACCTGAAAGAGCATAACCAATACGCCAACCACCAAGCAACACCCAATACTCTTCCCGCTCAAATTCCGCTATAAGACCCAACAGAACCGCACCATATATGCATATAACCAACAAATCATAACTCCTCGTAACACATAAGGGTAACTCATAGATCACTCCAGAACATGAATAAGCTCAATAACAATCGAATGGCACATCCCTTAACAATAGAAATTTGGAGTCAACAAATCCGACCCGGTGTAGAACACACATCCATACTAGACCTACCAGTGAACCCCAAGTCAGCTCTGGTCACCCACGATAGATAAATAATCCTCCAAAGTCCACAATAACTGAATCACAACACATGCTATCTTCTGACCAACCTCGGCTACGTTTTAACGGTCCACAACCACGAAACAATCTACTCATGAGAACTCCCAGTCTCCAAATCCCTAGAACACACTAGTCACTATCTCTGATTTCGACTCCACCGCCTGAATGTCCACACTTCGCCAATTACATAGTCATCCCGCGAGGAATACTTCTAAAATTCTTCTGTGCCACAAGGCAAAATTTGAACTCCAGCAATCAATCAAACAAGAGAGTGCCGCAATACCAATGACGTATCCATAACTCAAACATGTCGCCCCTTTCTGAATGTATACTCTCATCCCATTACCAATTAGTAATATCATTTACCTAGTCATCTGAATTGTCCATGCTGCCTAAGAATTTATGGCCTTCCTTTCAGAACTGAACTGTGACCTTACACATGCAAATCTCAATCCCACACAACATACCACATATACCATGCCATCCTATGATAAATGTGAGAACTTCATAATCTACTCCGAGTCACAAGCAACTACGTACTCAACTAGCCAAGAACTTTCCATTTGATCCCATCTAGGAGAAAATCATTATACATCACATGCTCCTCACGCTAGTAGAAAATATACATCTCTAACCGTGGTAGAAACCATCAAGAACTCTCTGAACCCCATTTGCACAAAACCAAACCGTCAGAACTTAATCCTTCTAACTCAACCAAGCTACGCATGTCACCAAAATAAAAACCCTAGAGCATTTCCAAGAAATACCTGTAGAAACTCCTTACCTCATAAACACCTAAAGAACTAATCACACCCATTACCATGCCTATCCAACCTACTACCAAGTTGTCCTATCTATCCGAGTTCCTTCTGAATTATCTTCAAATTGATACTCCTCCTCGCGATAACACCAAAATCCTCAACCCAGACTCACCACACGAGACCCGCGCATAAACCACACCGCCCTAAGGCTCATAAGCCGCTGAATACTCTCTTAAATATCCCCAAAGGTACCACATTCAAAATACTTACCCTGAAAAGACTTCCTGCGAATCTAAAGCCATTACCTTCACCTTCTTGATACTGATATGTAGAATGCATAATGAAATAGAAATGCCACAAGTCTTGATACCCTCCAATGTAAACCTCAGTTTCTAGCCAAATACATATCTTGAAGATCCCCAATTGTTACATATAAATTTTGAATCCATTAGAACCATTCTCAAGAGTCATCCACTCTGCTCAAATCTCAATTAGACTGATCAAACGGACCGAACGACCTGTGCTCCATTAGCACTCCAACACCCTAGGAAGTAACCCCACCTTAATGCAACCAAATAAATTCCTGCTCCACGCACATTACATCCTTCACCAATAACAACTCAAGTCATTTTGTGATTCTCATACACCCATAAAGCATAACACAAACCTTATCCAAAATATCCTTTACTTGAGTCATCCTCGATCTCAACCCCTATAAGCCACAAATGATTCACCAGCATACCTCAAACTAAAACCAATATGACGCATAACCGTGCAATTAACTGATCAATAGAAGACTCCCCCACTTGGCTCAAAGCCATAGATCAAAACACACAATAACTCACGATACCCATACTCTATTACTGCCATACTGCCATAGTGCGATTCAACTAAATCATTCATAAGCACATGCAACACAACCCGTGTAATACCTCAAATCATTTGTAAATCTCGCATTCACCCTCGTAATAGTCAAGACAACTCTCATGCACGATCCAAAATAAAACTGTAGCACATATAATTCACTTGTTAAAGAGGACTCGCTACAAAACAACATAGGGATCACATGCCCTCAGGACACCCCGTAGGAGATAAACCACCTACTTCGCCTCAAACTAACATCTCTTTATACCCTTCCACCATCATAAACATCGTGCAATCACTTAATTTTCCTAAGTCTGAACTCATATCACAACATGAAATCTACTTCACTCCCCAACTAAACAACATGAAAAGATCCTTCAACACACCCATAACTTGGGGCTATACATCAAATCAAGATGGAAATCAAGCACCAAATAGTTCTTTCTACCCTCAAGTAGACCCTTCTCCTCACATTCAAATCATATGAACACATCTGCAGTCAAATCATACTCATCACGTAGCCATCCAGCCATCACTTCCACTAACAGGGACACTACCGAACATATAAATTCAAAAGCACGTGCTCACACAATCAACACCTCAATGCTCAAGCTACAGGCAAAACCCGGTCTCAAGTCCTCCAGACTGGCCCAACATCAACACACAGAAATCACATCCCGCCCCTCGTTCACGGAATCACAAACCGTCGATGCACAGCTGATATTGGGCGCCCATGCGCGCACACGAATTGTGGAAGGAATTCAAGGAGTTACGCTTCAAGCAGAATCATAAGAATTCAAGAGTGTGGAATTTCCTAAAGGTTTTGCAGCCTCTCGAAGATAAGTAGAGACGTCTCTGTACCGATCCACAAGACTCTACAAAACCCGCTCATCACCCGTGAGACCTATGTAACACAGGCTCTGATACCAACTTATCACGACCCAAACTACCATGTCATGATGGAGCCTATCGAGGTACTAGGCAAGCCGACTCCATACCAAAAACAACACGATATTTCTTTTCAAAGATAAAGTCACGCTATTTAATAATAAAACTTAATAAAGAAAAATCTGAATAACAAAAATGCTGAAAGAAAAGCCAGACATCAGGGTGTCACTAGTTATGAGCATCTACTAAAAATCTTTCTGAAAATACTGAGACTAACACAGTCTGGAAATGTAACTACAAAATAAACTACAGGAAGACAGGAGGGAGAAGAGCAGGGCTGCAATCGCCCACAGCTACCTTGCTAATTCCGAGAAGATCTATGGTTGGAATAGTCAACAGCCGCTACCGGGTCCTAATACGCCTGGATCTGCACACAAAGTGCAGGGAGTAACGTGAGTACGCCAACTCAGTAACTAACCAAAGTAAATAAAGACTGAGAAGAAGTGACGAGCAATAAAGCATTGTAAGTTCATATCAGGAAATCTCAATAAAAATATAACAGGCTTTTAAAAGAAGAGTTTGAATCAAATCAATTAGTTTAAACTCAGTTTCAGTAAAATTATTTGAAAATATTTTTTAACAATTCTCAAACAGAGGCTCAGTGCAACAGTGAGCAAAAATTATGAAATCATAAACAGCCCCTCGGGCAAATCATCACTCATATACAACCCCTCGGGAAAACCTCACAGTCACTCGTATACAGCCCCTCGGGCAAACCTCTCAATCACTCGTAAACAGCCCCTCAAACAAAACATCAGTCACAATCAATGGGTACTCACGCTCACTGGGGGCGTGTAGACTCCGGAGGGGCTCCTTCAGCCCAAGCGCTATAACAAGCCACCTCGTGGCATAAATCAATCAGGCCCTTGGTCTCACTCAATCATGAATCAGTAACAACATGTTGCGGCATGCAGCGCGATCCTATAAATATCCTCACAAATCAGGCCCTCGGCCTCACTCAATCATAAACCTCTCAAACCACTCGGGCTATCAGTAAAAACAGGGTACTCAGCCCAAAACAATATTTTTATATGCATAAAAACAGAGTAATAAAGACTGAGTTATGAAATCAATAAGTATAGCGTAACTGAGTATAGATTTTCAACCAAAAACAGTGAGAGGATAATAAGAAAAAGGGCCCCTACGAGTCCAAACAGCTCTGGCACAAGGCCCAAATTGGCATTCAGCCCAATTTACATAAATTCTTTCAAAGACACATAAGTATCATATAGTTTCAACCAAATACGCAACTTATAGTTTCTACGGGACGGACCAAGTCATAATCCCCAACGGTGCACGCCCACACATCCGTCACCTAGCATGCGCGTCACCTCAAAATAGTATAACTATACGAAATTCGGGGTTTCATACCCTCAGGAATAGATTTACAATTGTTACTTACCTCAAACCGGTCAAATCCCTACTCTGCGATGCTCTTGCCCCTCGACTCGGCCTCCAATCGCTCCGAATCTATTCACAACTAGAACAATACCATCGATATACACTAATGGAATGAATTCCACAAGAAAAACTATCAAATTAGACACAAATCCTAAAATCCACTCAAACCCAGCCCCCGGGCCCATGTCTCGGAATCCAACAGAAGTCACAAAACTAAAAAGCCCTTTCACTCACGAGTCCATACGTACAAAATTTATCAAAATCCGACTCCATTTGACCCCTCAAATCCTCAAATCAACTCTCCAAAAATCCCAAGCCCTAATCCCTCATTCTCACCCTTGATCTCCACTAATTACATGATTAAACAATGGAAAATTACCATAAACATGAGTATTATGGCTCAAATAACTTACCTCAATGAAAATCCCCTTCAATCCCTCTTCAATTCACTCCCAAAAGCTCCAAAACCAGATAAAAATGGTGAAGAATGACCAAAAATTCGCGAAGTCCACAATTTATATTTTCTGCCCAGAACTTCCGCATCTGCCGTCCAATAGTCGCATCAGCGATGCTGCACCTGCGGAAAATCCATCGTAGGCGTGGTTCCTACTTAAATCCTCAGAATTCGCTTCTGTGGTTGAAATGTCGCACCTGCGGTCTCGCAGGTGCGCTCCACTACTCGCACATGCAGCTCCCAGCCAACCTCAGCCTTGTCTGCATCTGCGGCCCCTTCTCCGTTTCTGCGGGATCGCACCTACGGTCCCCGCTCCTTAGGTGCGGTTATGACAGCTGAGTTCAATCTCCAGCATTCCTCAAGTTCCGACCTTGTTCTGTCAACCACCCGAAATTAACTCGAGGCCCTCGGGACCTCTACCAAATATACCAACAAGTCAAATATCAATATACGAACTTAGTCGAACCTTCGAAACACTCAAAACAACATCGAAACACCAAATCACCCTCGGATTCAAGCCTAAGAACTTCTAAACTTCCAAATTCCGCAAACGATGCTAAAACCTACTAAATCACCTCCGAATGACCTAATGTTTTGCACACACGTCACAAATAATACTACGAACCTTCTCCAACTTCCAAAATTCCATTCCAACCCCGATATCAAAATTTCCTCTGTCGACCAAAATACCCAAAATTTCAACTTTCGTTAATTCAAGCCTAATTCTACCACGGACCTCCTAATCACATTCCGGACGCGCTCCCAAGTCCAAAATCACCTAACGGAGCTAATGGAACCATCAAAATTTAAATCTGACGCCGAATACTAAAAAGTCAAAAATGGGCCAAACCTTTCAAATTTAAAGCTTCTAACTGAGACCATTCTCCCAAATCAAATTCTGGATAACTTGAAAACCAAAACCGACGATTCACACAAGTCATAATACATCATACGGAGCTACTCATACCCTCAAACAACCGCGCGAAGTGCAATTGCTCAAAACAATCGGTCTGGTCGTTACAGTACCGCTGCGAGCTTATCTACCATATTTAACAAATAAGCCTAACTCGACACCATGAATTTTCGGGTTTTAGGCAAAATTTCACGGGGCCTTAAAACCCGTTTGTTATGGGAGGTATCAATGCAAAAGCGAATTTTTGTGAAGGTTCGGAGGTGGTTATGGCTTTTTTTTCGATGGTCTCCAGCGACGTCCCAGAGCTAAAGAAGACGGGAAGTTGGAGGGTATTTTAAATCAGGTGTATAAGAGTAATGTTAGACATTTTCTTTTATCTTTTGAGTTAATAACACGTGTCACAATTTTATTGTTGCGTGATATTTACATACATTTTGAAAAAACTTATCAAGAAGAAAAGTAGTGTGTCTTAGACACTCTTTGAGAAAGGTGAGTGTATAAAATGTTAACCGTGTTCAAAAAATATGTCATAGGGATTTGGTCCTAAGTTACTGGGGTAAATTATGTATTTTTCCATTTATGGTAAAAATACCCGTTATCTGAAGTTACAGACGATAAAAATACCCTTTATTACTATAGAATAAAAATTTCTTCCTTTCCTAAAGCAACCAATGAACTCTCTGGATTAGATTTCTTTTCTTAGGAAACCAAATAACTCAATTGGGAGAATGCTGCTTTTTAATTATAGATGATATTTACAATAATAAACTACTTGAAAATGTTGTTGGTTCATCTAGTATTTCTATATATATATATATATATATATATATATATATATATATATATATATATATATATAGACATCAAATGTGAAGCTCCAAAGTGAAAGCTGAAAGACGAAAATAGACATCAAATGTCGAATGATAATTTTGCCCTTCAAGCAAGTATTATTTCAAGTACATTTTGATACAAAAATGTAAATACACACAAAACAAATAACAAAAGATAATAAAGAATATAAAATCGGAAGTATGTGTGATGACCAAAAAGGTCATCACTTTATTTATAAGTCAATTCTATGTTCTGAGGCCTTAAAAACCTCCTTATATCTCACCTCGATTTGCGTGCACAGTCCGGCCGCGTTTCCGGAAAGCTTTTCTATGAAATTTTAGAAAAATAATGAAATTGGAGTATAAAATTGATTAAAGTTAACTTTGTTCAACCTTTTTGGTAAACAGACCCGGACTCGTGATCCGATGGTCCCGTAGGGTCGGAATCGAATTCCGAGTTCCCAAGCCCGAGAAAAGAATGATTAAAGAAAATTGTTTGCCGGAAAATATAAAGGCTTTTTAGAAGTGAAATGATGAAATCCTTGATGGTATCGGGCCCGTGTCTTTGTTCCGGAGCCCGGTACAAGTTTAAAATATTAATTAAGTTGAGTTTGTAAAATTTGGTTAAGATCGGAATTGATTTGGTATAAATTGGACGAATAGTTGAGAAAATAGAAATTTTTATGTTCTTGAGTAGTTTTATGAATTTGAAGTTTAATTCATGGTTGTCAATGTTATTTTGATGCTTTGATCGCACGAGCAAGTCCGTATGATATTTTTCGACTTGCGTGCATGTTTGATTTGGAGCCCCGAGGGCTCGGGTGAGTTTCAGATAGGGCACGGAATGTAATTGGACTTTGGTAAGATTGCTGGTATCTGGTATTTTTGTCCAGGCCTCTGATCTCGCAATTGCGAGACCAGGCTCCGCAATTGCGAAGTTCTCAGGCTTGGGAATTGCGACCCAGGCGTCGCAAATGCGAGCCAAGCCTGGGCAGGCCTTGATCGCAAATGCTACTCTTTTGATCGCAAATGCGAAAGGGGCAGAGTCGCAAATGCGACTAATTCTTCGCAAATGCGAAGACAACAGGTTCCAAAGGGGTTCGCAATTGCGACAATTGAGACCTGCTAAATGAAATTCTGACGGGATTTATCCCCATTTTCCAATCTCTTCAAACCCTAAAACATCTTGGGCAATTTTTCAAAGGCACATACTCTACCAAATCATTAGTAAGTCATTTCTAACTCATTTCTTTCAATCTAATCCATCTTTTTACATGATTTCATTTCAAAATCAAGGGTTTTTCATGGGAAATTCGGTGATTTTGGGTAGAACTTAGGATTTTCAAATTTTGGGGATTTGGACCTTGATTTAAGGTCCGATTTCAAAACAAATTAAATATTTGAGTTTGTGGGTGAATGGGTGATCGGGTTTCAGTTCAAACCTCGGGTTTTGATCAAGCGGGCCCGGGGTCGATTTTTGACCATTTGGGGAAATTGATAGAAAACCTATAATATAGCATTGGGATTGAATTCTTTAGCATTTATTGATGTTGTTAAATTAATTTGGGTTAGATACAAGTAAACTGGAGGCGAATTCTAAAGGAAAAGCGGTGTTTGAGGCTTAAGTTGGCCGTGAAAGTTGGAGGTAAGTGTTTGGTCTAACCTTAGCTTGAGAGAATAGGTGTGGTGCCTTATTTGCTATGTGCTAGTGTAGTGTACAACGTATAGGTATGGTGACGAGTATCTATACTTTGGTATCAAGCATGCCCGTGGGTCTTAAATTGTGATCGCTGTGTTTCTTATTAAGTACTACGTATGCCTAGATTGTTGATTATCCATATTGAGTAAGATTTATGATTTTCTTCTTGGTATTTGGTTATTGTTGAGCATTGGCTCTAGCTGAGGTTCAATTGTGAAGTTGAGTTTTGGTACAAGCTTGGTTATAGATGATTCCTTTGCCGGGACGTATTTACACTTATTGTTGATTCTCTTGCCGGGATATTGTTGTTGCTATTGCTTGGGTGAGGAAGAGAGATAAAGCACGAAGGGTGATGCCATGCACATTTCTAATATTTATATGGTGAGTAAGAGAGATAAAGCACGAAGGGTGATGCAGTGCACATTTTAATTACTTGATTGCATTGGTGAGGATTGAGAGTAAAAGCACGAAGGGTGATGCCGTGCACATTTTCATTACTTGATTGTATTGGTGAGGATTGAGAGTAAAGCACGAAGGGTGATACCGTGCCTTTATTGTCTATTTGTTATGATTTCTTGCCATTTTTGGTTCAAATACCTTAATTGTCTTATTCCATTATTACTGTCATTCTTTATGTTGGTATTTCCCCCATAACATGTTACCCCTCCCCTTTTACTTTTGAATTACTTCTATTTCTGTTACTTCTAGATACTATGTGACTGCAAGTTAATTATTTGTTGTGTCCTAGCCTCGTCACTACTTCGCCGAGGTTAGGCTCGGCACTTACCAGCACATGGGGTCGGTTGGCTGATACTACACTCTGCACTCTTTTGTGCAGATCCCGGTACTGGATCATATGGACCTTAGCTAGGGGTTGATGCCTTCCGTCCATCGGAGACCCGAGGTAGTTCTGCAGGCGTCCGCAGGCCTAGGCATCCCCTTCCTATCTAGTTTCTTTCTATTCTTTCTATTTCAGAGACAGACATGTACTTTCATGTTCAGACCCTATTTGTAGTATTCTTAGATAGTCCGTGAGATTGTGACACCAGTTCTGGGTGGTTTATGTTTATAGATTCGTATTGGTATTAGTTTAATTGTTAAATTTCGTTCTTCCTCTTTATTATTTTTGTTGTTTATAATATGTTAACTTGCTCTTGTTAGGAGGTTAAAAATAAAAAAGGGTAAATTAATCAGAATAGTTGTCTTGCCTAGCTTTCACTAATAGGCGCCATCACGACTCCCGAGGGTGGAAAATTCGGGTCGTGACAAGTTGGTATCAGAGCTCTAGGTTGCTTAGGTCTCACAATTCATGGACAAGCTTGGTAGAGTCTGAGGGATCGGTACAGAGACGTCTGTGCTTATCCCCTAGAGGCTACAGAGTTAGGAACTGTTTCACTTCTATTCTTCCCTGTCCTGCGATTTGGTTTCTCAATGCTAATTGAACTTCTACTCTGTTCTTTCGCAGATGGCGAGAACACGTGCTTCTTCATCCGCTGACCAGCAGCCCGAGCCCCCAGCAGTAGCTCCCACGAGGGGTAGACGATGAGGCTGAGGCCGTGCTAGGGGCCGAGGCAGGGGCAGAGCTCAGCCCAGAGCAGCAGCACCAGCGGCGGAGCCTCGGGTAGAGTTTGATGATGAGGTTCCAGCCCAGACAGTTCTGGTGGGCCCAGCTCAGGTCCCAAAGGGGTTTATTGGTATCCCAGTACTCCAGGATGCTCTAGTTCATCTAGTGGGCCATATGGAGAGTGTTACCCAGGCAGGCTTACTTCCTGTAGCACCAGCCATCTCTCAGGCTGGGGGAGGAGCACAGACTCTCGCTACCCGCACTCCGGAGCACATGGCTCCCCAGTTTCAGAATCCAGCAGCTCAGCCAGTTGGAGCATTCAGCCGGGTGTAGTAGCTCAGACCGGTGATGGAGCAGCTATGTCTGCCGATGCTTTGTGGAAATTGGACAGGTTCACCAAGCTGTTCACTACTACTTATGGTGGTACATCTTCAGAGGATCCCCAGGATTACTTAGACAGTTGTCATGAGGTTCTTCGGAACATGGGGATAGTGGTGACCAATGGGGTCGACTTTGCTGTTTTCCGTCTGTCAGGTTTTGCCAAGAAATGGTGGAGAGATTATTGTTTGGCCAGGCCATTTGGATCACTAGCTCTCACTTGGGACCAATTCTCGCAGCTATTTCTCGAGAAGTTTCTTCCCGTCACTTAGAGAGATGAGTACCGCAGGCGGTTCGAGCGTCTTCAGCAGGGTTCTATGACTGTCACCTAGTATGAGACGAGGTTTATTGATTTGGCTCATCGTGCTCTTTTGATACTCCCTACCGAGAGAGAGAGAGAGAGGGTGAGGTGGTTTATTTAGGGACTCGCTCAGCCTATTAGACTGCAGATGGCTAAGGAGACAGGTAGCGAGATTTCATTCCAGGATACGGCCAATATGGCCAGGCGGGTTGAGATGGTTTTAGCTCAGGGGAGCAATTAGGCGTCTGATAAGAGGCCTCATCATGCTGGCAGATTCAGCGGTGCCTCGTCTGGAGGTAGGGATTCTTTTGGAAGTGGCCATCCTCCTAGGCCATTTTAGCCAGCACTTCAGGTTTCTCACGGTGCTCTAGGTGGTCGTGGATCTCATATGCAGTATTCTGATTAGTTGCCCTACAGTTCACCACCAGCTCCTATCGGTGCACCTCCGCTGCAGAGTTTTCAGGGTGGTTATCCAAGCACATTGCTAGGTTTTGCCCTAGAGCCTCGAGCAGTTCTCAGCACCAGGGTTCTCGCACTATGGTTCCAGTAACGGGTGTTCCATCGCTCGCTCAGCCAGCTAGAGGTAGGGGTAGAGGTGTTAGAGGTGGAGGCCAGGCCGCTAGAGGTGGAGGCCAGGCAGCTAGAGGTGGAGACCATCCAGTAGGAGGCCGTCCTAGGGATGCAGTTCAGAGTGGTGGGGCTGAGCCCCATGTCTACCCTTCCCACCCCGTTAAGGTATTAAAGCGCGGAATGGTATCGTTACTTATTGCATGCTATTACCCGCCCCAATCCTATCAGTCCCGGAGGCAAATGGACTACTAATCCTAAAGGGAAAGGGGTTTGGGGCTTTTAGAAGTTTTCAAAGGACAAAATGCTAAGGCGTCAACCAAAACACATAAGTGCAAATAGAGGGAATCAGGCAAGCAAACAGGGCTCAAATATGCCTCCATAAACCAGCAAAAAGTCATAGAGTTTAGCATGTCTTACACGTACTGTTTTTGGTCTTAATTAAATAAAGCGACGAGCGGACTGGTTCAACACATATTTTTAGGCAAAAAAGTCTACATTAGGCTTACTCGAATGCAGTTGACTAAAACCGATCTGATTGTTAATCCTCTAAGTTTTGGTTAGAACTAGGCGTGATGTATACTGATTTTAGAAAAAGATACATACTGAAAAGGGGTTACCAATTTTAACAAGACATTACGAGTTCAGCAGTTAATATTACCTCTATTCAGATTCGAGATTTCCTATAGGAATGCTTTCTATATGTATGCTGATTTGGACACCTTTTGGACGTTAACAAAGGTCCTAGGAACATGGTATCTATATGCAGCTCTTGTTAT
>NW_017670438.1:407627-431469 GCF_001879085.1 Nicotiana attenuata
GAAGTTTGACAGTAAGTTAAAAAGGTTAACCTATAGGCATAATATCTAGGCGTATTTGACAGAAATTAAAGTTAACCCTATAGGCATGATATCTAGGTGTGAAATTGCAGAAATTAAGAGTTAACCCTATAGGCATGATATCTAGGTGTGAAATTGCAGAAATTAAAAGTTAACCCTATAGGCATGATATCTAGGTGTGAAATTGCAGAAATTAAGAGTTACCCTATAGGCATGATTTCTAGGCGTGTGTGCAGAAATTAAAAGTTAACCCTATAGGCATGATATCTAGGTGTAAAATTGCAGAAATCATAACAAACTCCTATAGGCATGATCTCTACCCTTGATGCATAAAAATAAATTCCAACCCCCCCTTTTTACTAAAGTTCCCCGAGCTTGTACAAGTTATTACAACCCAAAAGAAATGAACTGGAATTAAAAAATACATCAGAAATCCTTAGCTACATACGAGCAGCCTAATCCAGACTTGACGCCTAATAATATGAGATTGAGCCACTTCCGAGATCCAGATTTCCAAGCCTTCTCTCATCTAGGGTGTTTCAGAGATCCAAGGGATTTCAGGAACCCCAGGTAGTGCATACACCCAAGATGTTAATCAGAAATTGAGTTGTGCAGTGTGGAAGGGCCAGCCCTTATGTGTCCAAGTTCAGAGGGAGCTCAAGGGTCCCAAGGCAAGGCTCACACAAGAGGGGCAAAACTTAAGTTCTAAGAATGAGTGTAAGTGCAATAGAAAGGGTAGGGGGCTACCCAGGCGGGCTGGTGGTCATGCCCAGCCACAAAATATACTGGCACACCCCTGACCAAACCAGTTGATCAAGCATTTAGAGAGTAAAGACCTACTGGAGGTCAAACCATGGCCTGAACAATAATTAGAAATACTGGCAGGCCAAGGCTGTTACTCAGCACACACAATAAGGGAGTGGGGATGGGAAATTGACAAAGCTTAGGGCCCAAAGGGGTCCAGTTCATATCCATGGACAATGATTTCAGACATTGCCATGTTTCTGAACCATAACTTAAAGCATATAAAGGGGTATGGGGGTTTGGGATTCATAAGGTAGCAAATAAACAACACACGACTGACAGAATGCACACATAGATAAACATTAAATTGCAAGGGAAAGGAAACATATTACAGCATGCTAATAACACATCTTGATTGCAGAAAACATGAGTAGAAGTGGACAGGAATGAAAAACATGTTGTTGTTGAAGCTTGTAAATTAACTAGGACATACCAGTAGAGAAGCAAAGTGCAGAAAAATAGAGCAAACAAGAATCCACAGTCTAGCCTTGGCTTCCAGCCGGCTAGACAAAGCAACAGCACAAGTAGCAGAAAGAGAGAGAGAGAGAGAGTTTTTTAAGTGTAAGAGTGATTTTTGAACTCAGATTGTTCGTCTGTGTTCGTGTGTTTGAAAGAGAAGAGTGTAGGTATTTATAGCTTTGAAAACGTGTAGAGAAATAAGGTAATAAGTAAAATTAAAACAAAAACATGGAAACAATCACCATTCAGAATCAATTATAACCCAAATGATTCCCCTTTAATTAGGCAAACACTGCTTAACGGGTCAGCAGGCCTAATTAAGGAAAGAAAATCAGTTTAGGGGGCAGATTGATTATTGCCATGAAAAGGGATAGTAAAAGCATGAAGTAAATAATCCAGTCTAAGTACAAAATAGGCTTATTTTGGGAAAGGATTCAGCAAGGTAAAACATCACAATAAAGGAAGTGAATCAATTAATTTTTAACAGATGAGTAAAAATTAGGGCTCGTAAGAAAAAAAATCTTTTTTGCAGTCAGTCACAAGATCAAAGGAATCAAGATCAAACAAGAAAGGAACATGATCATGCACTTCACTATATAAATAGCAAGGAATAAACAAGCATGCAGTGTTAGACATGTTGATGAAAAGAATCAGCACAAACATATAGTAGTATTAGGGTAAGCTAGGGTTCAGTAGTAAGAAAATATTCGAAGCACAGTAGTCAAGCAGGTCAAATAATCACATAGAAACAACAGTGAAGAAGACATAGAAGCAAGTAAAAGGGTCTCAGAGTAGGAACAAGTGAGAAAATTTCTAAAGAAAATTAGGGCTTTAACAGTAACCAGGTTTTGCAAGATGGTAAAACTTAAAATTAAACAAATTAAACGAGGAAGAAAGAATCAGCAACAAGGAACAAATGCACATTTAAACAAGCAGCTTTCAGAACTCGGATAAACTAAAAAGGAATTAGGGTTTTTAACATGCTGAAACAGATAGAAGAATAAACATGAACAAATCATAGCCAAAACATAAACACGTTAAAAGATCAGAGGTCTTTCGAAAAACTTCAAAGGAAAAACCCTAATGAAAGGTCGTTTTTGCAAGAAAAGTTGAAGAATTTTCGCGAAAGCACTTAAACATTCATGGCAAGTATAGATCTAAAGCAGATCTGAAAGAAAAATCAAAAAAAAAAGATTAGGGTTTCGAAGAACCCAGAAAGGTGAGAAATGCCTCGGAAATTAACGACCTAACCAGGAGCGCCAAGGATCTGACTAGAACGGCCATGGCTGGCCGAAGAAAAGTCAGGGACGACCGGAGAAAGGTCATGAATGGAAGTCAGGCAACGACTGGACCAGCTTCCTTCGAGATTTTGGCCGTAAAACCACAGAAGCGAACACCGAAGAGCCATGGGAGGCCATCACACATCTCCGATGGCCATGGGAGGCCATGGATTAGGGTGGGATTGAGAGGCGGCGGCTAGGGTTTGTAGAGAGATTAGAGAGAGTTTCAAAGACGAGGGGTTTCAAGGGCGGCGTTTGGTAAGAAATGATTAGGGTTGGGTGTGGTTGGTAAAATTAAAAAGGAAAGAATGAAGGGTGGCCTTTGATCATTTAGATCAACGGCCTAGATTGAATGGCAGCCGGGCGGATCAGATAAATGGTCAGGGGTTGGGTTAATTTAAAATTGGGCTGGGTAGTTTTGAACTTTGAAATTGGGTTAATTGGGGTTGCCAAATTGGCTATAATTGAAATGCAATTGAGGCCAAATCGCAAATAGCCAATTTTCCCTTAAATTTTTTTATAAAATAGTAATACAGATTTTAAGAGCAAATTAAAAGTACTGGGTAAATGAATATTATATAAATATTAATTTAAAAATACTGGGATTAATTTTATAAACATAAAACGCTATAAATTACAAGATAGGCTATAATTATAATTATATGCAATTTAGCTTTTTAAAATACCAAACAAATTTGTAAAAATATGCAAAAATTACCTTAATTATATTTTGGTGCAAATGTGAGAATAAAATGAATTATTCGCCAAAAATGATAATTTTGGGAATAATTATTGAATTTTGTTGTACTAAAATAGGCAACAAATTGGTTTTAAAAATCCTTAAAATGCCAAAATTCTTAGGTGTGCTTATATATGCACCAATATGCTATTTTGGAAATATTTGGGTATAAAAATACTTAGGGAAAAATTGGGTATCAACAATAAGTTTGATCAATTTTTTCGTTTCAATCTTGAATGAACATTGAGAGCTTAGCTTAATTGTTAAATCTTGCAGAATGTGGATATTATACTTAACAAGTAAAACATTCGTTAACCTGCTTAGAGATCTGATAGCATGAAAGTGATATTTTGTTTTTTTTTGGTTTGTTTAGTGTTTGTTATTGAAAAGAAAAATCATTAGTAAGTTGGGCTTTGGATAATGGGTTGTGTTGATTATTGGAATATGGGTTTTGATTTTGAGCTGACCATGTGGTTGAGCTTAAGGGAATTAATTTTAGCAAAGGGACATGGGCCTAACAAATAATCTGCCAGGCCCATTTCCATGATAATATGTCTGGCCCGTTTTCTCGTTAATAACAAAGCTAGCCCATCTTGAATTATTTCATGTTTTTTCACAATAGATTTCATAATCCACGAACTTCAAAAACGTAGGAGATGAACAATTTAATATACATTCGTAGTTTGCTTTAGGCGCGATTAATAATGAATCATCGTGACTATGGGTACGGTTCCCGTGACATAGTTGCGATACATAAATCCAAATAAAGGTGTGCATTTCATGTAACCCGACCATAACTTCGAATATTAATAAAATACACATGTTGTAGATTGTGGGTACGGTTCTCATGACACGATTCGCAATATGTACAAAAATAAACAAGTGTACCACAATCGTAGCTTGTTCCAGAAATAACTTCCTAAATAATTAAAAGTGGTTTAAAAAGCTAAAAATGCACAATAGGTATAAAACATGTCATTAATCAGACAATTAGGCCAATTAATAATAGTTGAGCGACCGTGCTAAAACCACGGAACCCGAAAATGCCTAACACCTTCTCTCGGGTTAACAGAATTCCTTACCCGGATTTCTGTGGTTCGCAGAATGTAAAACAGAGTCAAACTTCCTCGATTCGGGATGTTAAACCGGTGACTTGGGACACCATAAATTATCCCAAGTGGTGACTCTGAATTTGAATATAAATAATCCCGTTTCGATTATCGTCACTTTAATTGAAAAAACTCCCTATCCCCTTCGGGAAAAAGGAGGTGTGACAATTATGATAAAGGAGCTTGGAGTGTTTTGCGTTATCTCCAGTCTGCGGTGTAGTATGAGAGGAATGGGAGGAAATAACTTTGGATTCATAGAAGAATTATTAGAATGGGTGTACCAATTAAAGATGCAAATGTGCGCACAAGGAGGGTGTGAAATGGTTCGTAGGTTGTAGAGACAATGTGGTCTCGTGAAATGGGGTCACTCAGGATGAGTGTGGATTGAGTTCGCTATGTTTTGAATGGAGCTATTATTATTCCTAAGACAAGTCCAGGGTAAATTAGGAGAAGTCTAATCGGTTAACAACGGTTGAATCGGCATAATGATGGCAATGATCAGCTTCTTCAGCGTGTTGAGTTACTCATGTGATTTGTGACGGTACGTGCAAGGTTGACGATCGCCGTAATTGATTTTATTTGGAGGCTTTCGAGTATTATGGCCTGTTATGTGTAGATGGATCCCAGAAGAGTTATGGTGGTTTAGACCACTACTTGAGGTTTGTATTTTTTGTGGATATGAGAATTCAAACATGTTGCAATGGTTATCTTGAAATGAGTTAAGTAAAAGGTTTCTATATGATGAAGTGTTTACCCTATTAGTGGTTAAGGAGTTGTGATAAAATTCTTATACTCTTGCGTATTGGCATGATTAAGTGCATCAAGTAGCATGAGATTTGGAAGTTGAGGGTCAAGGTTGCACTTTGGTGTCGACAAGAATGTCTCCAGCTCGGATGAGCAGGGAAAAAGGATTCAGATGGTTAGCACAAGCTGGTATTGTCTTTAGTGTCACCTGAGATCGGTGTCTTGTGTAAGAGGCTTTGAGTATTGATTTCGGATTTTTGATTTGCTTTACAGCATTAGTACGATCGGTGGTATGGATGTGCCGACTTGTTACCTGGTGCGGAAGGTCGTGGGAGCGTGTCCCACGGGGAGATTATATAAGTGTGACATGTAGTCGCTTGATTGATCGAAGATTGGAACCAAGTATGAAGATTCTGGTACTATTGTTCATGTGAGAATTTATGCCTGAAGGGCGCTCGGTTCATTTGGTTGTGGACTGTGGAAGTTTGTTCTGGATTGACAGCTGTTCTTGTGTGTCATGAGAAGAAGGGTTATTGTGATTCTTGAAAGGTTACTAGCCTAGTGCGGTACGATCAGAATCGGCTTGAGGTCTGTGGATGGATCTAAATGGGAACATGGGCTCTATATCAGGCCGAATGTATTCATTTCAGCATAGCGCTCCTTATGGAGGCGTATTCGGACGTTGGATGTTGTTTCGTCATTGGCTATTTCATGTAATACTATATTGTGCCGTGTGAGTTGTGAAACGGCATGATAATTTTCATATGTGTTGAGGTTCCGCGTAGCGATTGTCACGACCCAACTTTCCCTCCGCTTGGGTATCGTGACGGAACCTAGTCTTAGGGGCTAGGTAAGCCTAATTCATACTGAAATACCACAATAAAAAATAGAATTTAACAGTCTTGAAGCAGCAATCTCTACAAAATTTATAATTCCCAAAATTTGGTAGTACAAGTCATAAGCTCTACAGAGTTTCGCTACAACTTCTAAACACAATCGTATCGAAATAAGTACAACAGTGTGAATATAATATAGGAAGGTGACTCCGAAGCCTGCGAACACAGCAGCAGGGCTACCTTGAGTCTCCTCGGCAAGAATCCGTACAGCTACTAGCGAACAATACCTGGATCTGCACAAAAAAATATGCAGAAGTGTAGTATGAGCACACCACAGCGGTGCCCAGTGAGTATCAAGACTAACCTCGGTGGAGTAGTGACGAGGGACAGTCAAGACACCCACTGGTCTAATAAGCAGAACAAGTATAAGTATAGAAACAACCGAACATGATATCTATATAAAGACGAAGCGATATTGCCAACAATACAGTAACTACAATAAGGAAAGAAAATAGCAAGTAACAGCGGAACACCATAATAAAGCTCATAAAAGTGAACAAAAATACAACCTAAATTCGAAATCACAAATACAGTAAGGACAAGTCATAACTCAGCAACTACGCCAGCTTTCACATTAGGCCATAGCCAACAACTTCAATCAATTAGTCAAATCTTTTAGTTGATAAAAAAATTTCGAATAATACTTCTTTCAAGTAAATATTTTTCCAAAATAGTTCTCTAAAAATGAATACCTTTCGAATATAACCCTTTCAAATAAATATCCTTCGAATATAAGTCACCCTGCGACACCTCATCTCATAATCATACAATACGGGTCTCAATACCTGAACCCTAACACTTGGCATCCTGTGCCCTCATCACACCTCATAATCATACTGACAACTCACGTGCCCAAAAGAGTCATTCTCACATGGAAGGAAAATAAACAAAGGTGTGCGTCTATACTCAGAAATCTCAAGGAGCCTCCCATCCGATAAGGGTGCTTAGCCACGTGTATGCTTGTGCAAGTGTCCTATCATAAATCATACCAGCTAGTAAGCATAAGGACAAAAACGGACAACACATATGTTGTTTACACAGGGATAGGATCAATGAAAACAACAGCTTAGAACACAGAGATAGCAACAGGGGATCTCCCAGGATAACGTTCCGTAGTCCCAAACATAAATGTGCAGAGGATCTCCCGGGATATCTTACCGTAGTCCAAATCGTAAATATACAGGGAAATCTCCCGGAATACCGATCCGTAGTCCCAAAGAAAATATCCAGTACAGGGGGATCTCCCGGGATATTGTCCGTAGTCCCAAATATAAAGGTGCAGGGGATCTCCTGAAATACCGATCCGTAGTACCAAAGTAAATATCCAGTACAGGGGGATCTTCCGGGATATCATCCCGTAGTCCCAAATATAAAGGTGCAGGGGATCTCCTGGAATACCGATCCGTAGTCCCAAAGTAAATATCCAGTACAGGGGGATCTCCCGGGATATCGTCCCGTAGTCCTAAATATAAAGGTGCAGGGGATCTCCCAGAATACCGATCCGTAGTCCCAAAGTAAATATGCAGCGCAACCAAAGAGAATACAATTACAGCACGGCAGAAAACTCGTACATCACCACAACACGTACAACAACAAAAATGACAATAATACAAGGTATGGCAAGTAAGTCAACTCAAGAACTGTAAATTACGAAGAAATGGTAGGACCAACTCACAAGGAATAACCACAGAAAAGAATGCTGGCATAAAGTGAACAGTTCAACAATGGGAAAACTAACATGTAGTAACGATCCCACAATACACAAGTCAATAACAAGGGAATCAACACGAGTCAAGTAGTCCCAAATAAAGGCAAGTCAACAAAGATATGGGTTATCTAAACTCCTTTTTAAGGTTGAACAAATACGAGGATATCCGACAATTCAATTAAGGAAAGATGATCTTAGCTTCACTTAAGACTAAACAATTATAGGAGGAGATGATGATAAATTCCCAATTAAGACAAGCAGCTATGAAAAGATAGCATGACAGTAGGAGAAACGAAATTCTTCAGTTAAGTCAAATAGGAGTCAATTAGGCAATAAGAGTGAATCATGAAGCAATTAATTCCAATTAAGCATGTAGAAGTGAAACTAGTAAATAGGAAACTCAATCATGTCAAGAACACATTCATACACAGTGAATACAGAGACCTAAGAACCCTAAAGGCCAATTTTCCACAAATAAGTCCGAGCACGCACTCGTCACCTCGCGTACACAAACTACAATCAACATAGAAGACTCAAATCCTAAGGGGAAGTCCCCCACACAAGGTTAGGCAAGATACTTACCTCGACTTGCTCCAATTTAATCCACTAGTAGGCCTTTTTCCTCGATTATCCAATTCTGAATGGCTCGAATCTAGACAAAATAATTCGATACAGTCAACAAAATTTTATAGAATCAATTTCATAAGAAAATACTACATTTTTCAATAAAAATCCGAAATTAACTCAAAATCCACCCATGGGGCCCACGTCTCGAAATCCGACGAAAGTCACGGAATATGAAAGCCCATCCAATCACGAGTCTAACCATACCAAAATTACTAAATTCCAATAAAACTTCGACCCCCAAATCCTCAAATCTATCCAAGAGGGTTTTCAAACTTTTTCAACTCAAATCACAGATTAAATGCTAAAATTAGTAATAGATTCGGGTAATCTAACTAAAATTGAGTTAAGAACACTTACCCCGTTGTTTTTTCTGAAAATGTCTCGAAAAATCGCCCCACCCGAGCTTCCTTGGTCCAAAAATGGAAGAATGGGACGAATTTGGACTTTATTCTGCTGGCCAGGGGTTTGTTCTTCGCGTTCGCGACCCTTCTCTCGCGTTCGCAATGAATAAATTCCTCATCGGCGATTTCCAAACTCATTCCAGACAGCCTTTAGTATAGTGGTAATAACTTTTCGCACACAACTCCAAATGACAAATGGTTCGATGTTCTGAAAACTAGACACCAAGGGCTATAGTTTCATAGGTTGCTCATTTCCTGAGTCGTTATATATTGCAAGATATAAGCTTCCAAAGTCAACCCTATGTAGCAGAGATTTTCGAACTCTCCCCGGACAGCCTGTAGTGTAACTACCATAACTTTATGTACACAAATCTAAATGCCAATTAATTTACATTTCTGAAAACTAGACACAAAAGGGCTACAGCTTTTATTTTTTGGATCATCTTCAAATTCCTTATAGATTGTGAGATATGAGCCTCCGAAGCCAGACCTGTGCAACCAAGATTTCCTTCTTCGCGAACGCGAAGAACAAACTTCCAGAAGCCAAATTCTTCTTCGCGAGCGCGGGAGTCTCCTTGCGAACGTGAAGAACAACACCAGATATCAGAAAATAAGCATCCAAAATAGCCCATAATGATCCGAAACACAGCCGAGTCCCCCGGGACCCCAACCAAATATAGCAACAAGTCCTAAAATATGATACGGACTTGGTCGAAACTTAAAATCACATCAAACAATGCTAAAACCGCGAATCACACTCCAATTCAAGCTTAATGAAACTAAGAACTTCCAACTTCTATATTCGATGCCAAAACCTATCAAATCAAGTCCGATTGACCTCAAATTTTGCACACAAGTCATAAATGACATAACGGAGCTAGGAAAATTTTCAGAACTGGATTCCGACCCGATATCAAAAAGTCAACTCCGCGGTCAAACTTCCAAATTTAAATTTCTTATTTTCGCCATTTCAAGCCTAATTTAGCTACGGACCTCGAAATAAATATCCGGATACACCCCTAAACCCGAAATCACTATACGGAGCTATTGGAATCATCAAAAATTCATTCCGGGGTCGTTTACACATATTTCACCTTCCGGTCAAATTATTCAACTTAAGCTTTCTTCTTATAGACTAAGTGTCTCAATTCATTTCAAAACCTCACCGGACCCGAACCAATTATCCCAGCAAGTCACATAACAACTGTAAATCATGAATTTAGCAGTAAATAGGGAAACGGTATTATTCAAAACGACCGGCCGGGTCGTTACAGCGATGGTGTTATGTGAGCAGGATGGCTCTCGAGATTCATATCATATATTGAACCTTAGTTGTGCTTGAGTTTTGTAGCGTATGGCGCTATCTTTCTCCCCAGGGATGGTATTATGCACTTGGCGTGTTTGTGGTGGATATTCGGGTATTTTGTAGTAATGAGCATTCTAGCTCGGTAAGTATCTCCTTATATTGATTTTTTATGTGGATCGGGTGGCACGCCACCACGGGTATATTGTTTGGATCGGGTTGCACGCCGCAACGATATTGTGTATGGATCGGGTTGTACGCCGCAACAGTGTGATATTGAGTACAGTCCCCTATATCTATTCTTGTGTGTTTTGTTTCCCATTTTCTGAGGAAGGTTCATAACACCTTTTCGGTTGTCTAATTAGTTACGTGGGTTGAGTAGTCCTTTCGAGAGTTTGTTTTCCTTATGTATCACATTCAAGTTGGTAGCTTGTTGGCACATTGTGGCATCATATGAGACTTTTGGTCGTGTCTGAGGTGGCTTATTGCATGAGTAGCTCGTACTGGGTAAGATGAGATTATTGGTTCTGGGATCAGTGCGATCGGATTATATGAAGCATATTAAAGAGCAAATATCGTTATTTTGTTCATAATGAGGTAATCGTTCCTGTCAGGAGGAGAGACTCAGCGATTTATTGACTCGGCAGTTGGTTATGAATCTACACATCTCTTCCATCGTGGCGGTATTGCAATAGTTGGAACAAGACTTATATATGTCATGAGGTGCATTGTGAGCATCAGATTCGTGAATTTTCGGCTATTGTTATCAGAGGATGTTATTATGGTCATATGAGTTATGCAGTGCATTGTGTGGATTCAGCAAAAGTATGCAATCATGTGTTGGTGCATCGCATAGAGACTGATACGGTGTTCGTATGATGGAAGCGGGCCTGGCAGAGAATTCCGGATGTTGGAATTAGGCTCTAAGGCCTATTTGTCTAAGAAAAAGAAATCTTCAGATTAGCTCGGGCAAGTGTGCTCAACTGAGTTGTGGTAGCACGGGTAGGTGCACGACGTGTTAAATAGTGATTTCAGACAACCCCAGAGCAGTCCTTAGCACGTTCAAGGACGAACGTATGTTTAAGTGGGAGAGAAAGTAACGACCCGACTGGTCGTTTTGAGCTCTAACGCATCGTTTGGCGGTTTGAGGCCATGAGCAGCTACACTTAGGGTATTATGACTTGTACGCATGGTTGGAATTGGAATTTCGAAAGATCAGAGTAGATTTGGAAAGAAAATTCTCATTTCGTAAGCCTTAAGTTGGAAGAATTGACTAAGGTTGGATTTTGAGTAAAAGACCTAGGAATTTGGGATTTGAAGGTTCCAACAGGTTCGTATGATGATTTTGGACTTGGGCATATGTTCGGATCGGGTTTTGGATGACCCGGGAGCGTTTCGGCGCCTATTGTGGAAGTTAGCATTTTGGAAGAATTTCATAAATTTGGGTTGAAGTGCATTTCAATATTATCGATGTCAGTTTGGGATTCCGAGTCAGGGAATAGCTGCGTATAGTGATTCTGGCATTGGGAGCGTTTACGGATGTGGATTTGGACGTCCGTAGGTCATTTCGGGGTCATTTGGCGAAAGATAGAAATTTGAAGGTTTTTGAGGAGTTTGACCGAAAGTGGACTTTTTGATATCGAGGTCGTATTCCTATTCCGGAAGTTGGAGTAGGTCTGTAATGTCAATTGTGACTTGTGTGCAAAATTTGAGGTCAATCGGACATGATTTGATAGGTTTCGCCATCGAATAAAGAAGTTCGAAGTTCTAAAGTTCATAAAGCTTGAATTGGGGTGCGATTCATAATTTCGACATTGTTTGATGTGATATAAGGCTTCGTATGGATTCCGGGTGGTTAACTGATCGAATTTGGAATTTGAAGAAGAATTGAGGCAGTTGATCTCTGGAGTAACTGCACCTGCGAGGTTTTGGCCGCAGGTGCGGAGCCGTAGAATCGGCCTAGGAGTCGCAGAAGCGGAGCTGGACACTAAGGGGAAGGACCGCAGGTGCAGAGTGTTGGCCGCATCTGCGCAAGCGCAGAAGCGATGAGGTTGAGCGCAGAAGCGGAAGAAGGCGCAGAAGCGGTAGGGGGTCTCGCACCTGTGAAGCCGCAGGTGCAGAAATGGCGCTGGGCAGTAAGGTTTCTTTAAAATGGGGATTTAGCCCATTATCTCCTATTCTCTCTTGGTTGGACGATTTTTGGAGGGCTTCAAGTGAGGGTTTTTCATCATCTCTGTCAAGGTATGTTAATCCCATCTCTTGCGAGTTAAATACGTGGTTTTGTTTTGGATTCAAGCATGAAAATTTTAGAAATTTGGGATTTTGAAGAAAAACCTAGAAATTGGTATTTTTGGATTTTGACCACGAGTTTGAGCATGGAGTTGGAAATAAATTATATATTTGAGTTCATGAGGTTATGGGTAAAGTTTAATTTTGAATTTTTTTGGAATCCGGGCACGTGGGCCCGTGGGGGATTTTTATCGACTTTCCGAACAGAGTTGGAAATTGTTGTAAATAGGATTATACTGAGTATTTGAGTATATATTTATGGATTTTCTCATTTATTGACTAGTTTTGGAGCGTTTGGCATCGATTTGAGTTGCTTGAATGACTTCGGAGCGAGGTAAGTCTCATTTCTAACCTTGTAAGAGAGAATTAACCCCATAGGTGAAATAATTCAATATGTGCTTCTATTTGTGGGGACTACGTACGCACGAGGTGACGAGAGTCCGTGCGTAGCTACTATTTTGCTTAAGTCCGGGTAGTCTAGGACCCAAAAGCATGCTATACTTGCGATATTTGTAACCTTATTGTCAATTTGAATTGCTTAAATCATGTCGAACTTGGTAAATGAATTTCTAAAAGGTTAAACTTCATTTTCTTGTCCGTTAAAAGAGGATTGCCATTTCCTTGGATAATTTCTCCTTGATGAATTCTTGATTGACTATTTTATTGTGTTTTCCTTTTGTGGAGCGGGCCGAACGCCTCGGTAGATTAAATAGATACATCTATGGTTCGTGCCGTTCGACCCTCGGCAGTGCACAATTTAAATATTATGTTGGATCGGGCCGTACGACCTTGGCATGATTTGCACATGACTTAATTGATTATTTTGGAATTATTGATAATTGATATGGCCTCATTGGCCGGAGATATAAATTGTTAAAAGATGAAAATAAATTTGGAAGTCTCCTATTAACAAAAGAATTGTTTGCCCGCTTCATGTTATTGAGTCGTCTTATAAAATCCATGATTAATCATATTATCGGTATGTTATTGTTGGCCATAGTAAGTGTCGGAGTCGACCTCTCATCACTACTTCTTCGAGATTAGACTAGATACTTACTAGGTACGCGTTGTTTTCGTACTCATACTACACTTGCTGTTTTGTTGTACATGCACATGTATGACTGGTGGCCTAGTGGGCGCAGCAGCATGATTGACATGGGGACTTAGGTGGGCTGCATTCCATATTACGACCCGCAGCCAGCAGAGTTTCCTTAAGAATATTTACATTTTCTTTCCTGTCCAAATTTGTATTCCAGACAGTTGCTATATTTTATTTTATTTCCTAGTAAATGCTCATGCACTTGTGACACTGGGTTCTGGGATGATTATGGGATATTCAGTATTGAAATTGAAAAACATTATTATTTATTCTATAAAGTTCATCTATTACTAGTTTAATTGGAGGAAAACTATGATTTCAGAAATATTTAAATAAGAACCAAAATAATTATTTATTATTGGCTTGCCTGACAGTGGTGTCCGGTGTCATCACGGCCTTTAATGAATTTTGGGTTATGACACAAACTAAATGGACTATCCAAACCTCCACTATCAGGCGATGTTCGATTCTCCATCCAGTAATCTCCTTCCTCATTTCTTTCTTCCTTTACCTCCATATATATAGGAAAAAAGAATTTTTATAACAAAAACAATGACACAAAAGAGATAACAAGAAGAACTAAAATAAGTCAATGAATCAAGAACATGTATTTACTTCGAAGTAGCCGGAGTCGATTATGCGAATCTTACATATGATTCTACCCCATTCGAACCTATTTTATTTTTCTATTGTAAGTAATTTTTCTGTAAAGACAACTACAAATTTTTTTGAACTATATTTCTTTAAATCTCACATTCAACGTTTCATTGATTTAGAATTTCTTAACTAGAACACAAGGCATTGCATTACATTTCTGATTCTAGGGGAAGCTCTAACCAGGGGCGTATCTAGGGAGGTTCCATAGGATAAGTGAACTTATGTTCTCCTCCCTGGATCATGTAGAGTAATGTTATACTTCTTAAAAATATTTAAATGTGTTTGCACCAAAACTCAGAGTATCATTATTAAAGTAGGGTATTGGATATATTAGCCTATTAGTAGTTATGTTAGTTAGTGAGGGGTATTTTAGTCCTTTTACCCATTCTTATACACGTAACTCGTGTGAGTGAGTTGTATAAAGACAAGCACTCTGTATTAACATAAGCAGTTGCTCTATAACAGAAAATGATCTTCTTCTTCGCTCATCTTCTCCTCTCAGCTATGTCATTCTTAGTTACATGCAATTGTGAATTCTTCTAGATCTGTACACAGATTTTATCATGGTATCAGAGCGGGCGATTTGAGATTAGATCAAGGATTTCAAAATTCCAATTGACGGAAATTTTTTGAAGCTTGAGCTGGTCTGTCATAGCGGAAACTGGAAATTTGCAAATTGATCACAATCACCAACTATTTTTACAACAAACCGACACTCCTGGAATAACATTGATTGATATCAAGCTTACAGGACCTGAAAACTACGCGCTATGGAGTAGATCGATGATAATGGCGTTGTTGGTGAAATACAAGTTAGGGTTCACCGATGGAACCTGTTTGAAAAGCTCTTACAGAGGTGAATTAGGGCATCAATGGGAACGATGTAACATTGTGGTGCTTTTGTGTATTGGTTGCACTGTATCCACTGAACTGTAGCCTAGCATCATCTACGCATCAGATGCGAGGAAGGTATGGAATGAATTTAAGGAACGTTTTAACAAATCGAACCTTACTAGGTTTTATAACTTGTGGACAACAATAGGAACGCTAAGGCAAGGTACAGACTCTATAACATCCTATTATCATAAAATGAAGGATTTGTGGGATGAAATGGATCTAATGGTGCCAGGAGCAGGGTGTGATTGTGAGGAAACTAGGCCTTTTCTAGATCAGTTCAAAAACTTACGCTTGCTACAATTCCTTGTTGGTTTAAATGAAAGTTACAGTCATGCGAGAAGTCAGATTCTTTTGCAAACACTTGTGTTGACTGTGAATCAAGTGTATGCACTAGCAGTTCAGGAAGATAGTCAACGAACACTGAGTGTATCTAATTCAGACAAGGAGCCTTTAACTATGCTAGCTGGAAGAGGACAGAGTTTCAAGGCTGCAAGGAAACCAGGTCTCATATGTGATTACTGTGGTTACAAAGGTCATTTAAAGGAGAACTGTTACAAGATTATAGGCTATCTAGCAGATTTTAAAAGCAAGAAAAAGCCTCAGAACACTGGTGTGAAATGATATACTAACATATCAGCAGGAGAAGGAGGGAGTTCTAACACCACTCCTCAGATGCGGGGGGATTTCTTCATGGAAGATCAATACAAACAGCTGTTGGGACTTATAAACAAGCCAGATCCTGATCCAGGTGACTGTCATACTTTAATGGCAGGTATAACTTCATTATTGTCCAAGGCATTTAACTATGATTGGATAATAGATACTAGTGCTTCACATCATGTTACACCTTATAAAGAAGTGTTAGACAATGTAAGAAAGATTGAAAACCAGAATAATAATGTTGTGCAAGTACTTACAGGAGGTAAATGTCATGTAGAACATATAGGAAGTGTGAAGATATTAGAGGATTTGACACTGAGAGATATACTACATGTCCCTGACTTTAAATTCAATCTAATGTTAGTTTCTAAACTGACTAGGGAGTTATGTTGTGCTGCATTTTCCCTGATTTCTGTGTGTTTCAGGGTCTCTACAGTGGGAAGGTTCTAGAGATTGGTAAAGAACACAATGGTTTGTATCTGCTGAAGAAGGAGCTCAATAAGGAATTCCTAGCTATAGTGGGAAATATTGTGCAATTGTAGGAAGATTCAACACAATGGCATATCAGACTAGGTCATCCGTCAATTGTTGCAATGTACATACTCCTCTATAATAGAATAAGATAGATACCAAGTTACAACATAGTTGTGAAGTGTGTCCTTTGGCTAAGCAGAATAGACTTCCTTTTCAACCTAGTAGTAGTAAAAGAGAACAGATCGTTCAGCTTGTGCATGTAGATGTTTGGGGTCCTCACAGGATACCAACATATGACAGAAAACACTACTTTGTAACACTGGTTGATGATTTTAGCAGGTATACTTGGGTATGTTTGTTACAGTCAAAGTGTGAAGTAGTTGTTTTATTGAAGGACTCTTTTACCATGGTACAAAATCAATTTAGTTTGAATGTCAAAAAATTGAGATCAGATAATGGCACAGAATTTTTTAATTCATAATGTAATGAGTTATTTACTTCAATAGGAATAGTACATCAAAGTAGCTGCCCATACTGGTGGAAAGAAAACACAGGCATATGCTGGAAGTAGCTAGAGCATTAAAGTTTCAAAGCTCCTTGCCAAACAGATTTTGGGGTGACTGTGTTAAAACAACAATTTACTTAATAAGCAAATGGCAACTTCTGTTCTATCAGGGAAATCACCTTATGAAGTTCTTTATAAGAAACCATCTAAGATTTAGCATCTGAAAGTTTTTGGATGTCTGTGTTTTGCAAGCATTCTTCCTAGAGGAGACAAATTTGCTCCAAGAGCTAGGAGAGCTGTACTAATAGGATATTCAGAAACTCAAAAGGGTTACAAGTTATATGATCTGGAAAGTAGAACCTTTATAGTGAGCAGAGATGTTACATTCAGAGAACAAGTATTCCCTTTCAAAGGAATGACTTCAGACCTAGATGACATATTCACACAGGATCCTCCTGAGCTAACACCTACTGAAATATCCTCTAATCCTAACACCTCTCAACCTAATTCTTATAATATCCCTACACCAGCTGAAGGTACATCTCCAAACATTACACACAGAACTAGAAGGTCAGTTACATGAAGAATTGCCTGCAGACAGTAATGATCAATTACCATCACGGAATCAGGAAGAGGCAGATATTAACATGAATTCAGAACCTTTCGTTGAAGATGCAGTTGAAGAAGCTAAAGGAATTTCGCCAGAAGGAGATGCAGTGAATGATGTCAGGAAATCAGCAAGACCCTCTAGACCACCTATATGGCTAAAAGATTATGTGACAACAAGGAACAACCTATATCCAATTTCATAAGGACTCTCATATGCAAACCTCACTGCAGGATATCAGTCCTATCTGAAGGCCTTCTCAGTGCACATTGAACCTGGTTCATTTAAAGAAGCTGCCCAAGATAGCAGATGGTTGAGGCAATGCAGTAGGAGATAAGTGCACTAGAGGAAAACAACACATGGGACCTGGTTGATCTACCACCAGGGAAGCAGGCCATTCGATCAAAATGAGTTTATAAGATAAAACATAAAGCAAATGGAGAAGTAGAAAGGTTTAAGGCCAAATTAGTGGCTAAAGGTTACAATCAAAAGGATGGCTTAGATTACCATGACATTTTCTCCCTAGTGGCAAAATTGATAACTGTTAGGACCATTATCAGCATTACTGCAACAAAAGGATGGAATTTGCACCAAATGGATATAAACAATGCTTTTCTACAAGGTGACTTATATGGAGATGTGTATATGGGATTACCACAAGGCTTTCTTTGACAGGGGGATAGGAAAGTTTGTAGGTTACTAAATCCACTCTATGGGTTGAAACAGGCGTTAAGGAAATGGAACATAAAGTTGACAGATGCATTGGTTACACATGGTTATCTGCAGAGTAATTTTGATCACTCTTTGTTCAGCAAAAGGCAAGGCCCAGATTTGGTCATCATACTTGTTTATGTAGATGATCAACTGATCACTGGAAGCAGTCCTCAGTTAGTTAGTGAGGCTAAGAAGACATTACAAAGCCAGTTCAAAGTGAAGGATTTGGGTGAACTAAGATACTTTCTTGGCATTGAGTTCCTCAGATCACAAAAGGGAATTTTACTGAACCAAAGAAAATATGCACTTGAGTTGATTTCAGGTGTTGATCTGAGTGGCTCTAAACCCGTCTAGAGATGAATCAAAAGCTTACCACAGCAGAATATGATGCTCATGTGGGAAAGCTGGGAGATCCAGATTTAGAAGACAAAACTGCATATCAGAAGCTGATTGGGAAGCTATTGTATTTGACAATCACACGACCTGACATTAGTTTTGCAGTACAAACATTGAGCCAGTTCATGCAGAGTCCAAGACAATCTCATATGGATGCAGCCTTAAGAGTGGTGAAGTATATCAAAGGAGCACCAGGTCTAGGAGTACTTCTACATGTAAAGCCAATTGACAAATTGACTGCCTACTGTGATGCAGACTAGGCAGCCCACCCTAACACTAGGAGTTCTGTGACAAGATATGTTGTCAAATTAGGGAGCTCTCTGATCTCATGGAAATCTAAGAAGCAACAAACAGTTAGTAGGAGCTCGGTAGAAGCAGAATATAGAAGTATGGAAGCTGTAACAGCAGAAGTCACTTGGTTATCATGCCTTATTGAAGAATTGGGGATACCAGTTTCCAAACCTGTCCAATTATTCTGTGACAACAAGGCAACTATTCAAATGGCTGAGAATCCCATATTTCATGAACGCACCAAACACATAGAAATATATTTCCATTTTGTACGGCAGAAAATCAAATCTGGGCTCCTTACACCACACCATGTCACTTCTGCTCTACAACTTGCAGACTTGCTCACAAAGGGTCTGTCAGCAACTCAACATCACTCACTAGTTTCCAAGCTTGGAGTGTTGGATGTCTTCCAACCTCCAGCTTGAGGGGGAGTATTAAAGTAGGGTATTGGATATATTAGCCTATTGGTAGTTATGTTAGTTAGTGAGGGGTATTTTAGTCCTTTTATCCATTCTTACACATGTGACTCGTGTGAGTGAGTTGTATAAAGACAAGCACTCTGTATTAACAGAAGCACTTGCTCTATAACAGAAAATGATCTTCTTCTTCGCTCATCTTCTCCTCTCAGCTATGTTCATTCTTAGTTACATGCAATTGTGAATTCTTCTAGATCTGTACTCCACTCTGTATTAACAGAAGCAGTTGCTCTATAACAGAAAATGATCTTCTTCTTCGCTCATCTTCTCCTCTCAGCTATGTTCATTCTTAGTTACATGCAATTGTGAATTCTTCTAGATCTGTACTCAGATTTTATCAATCATATAATGCGATAGTTATTAGGTGCACCTCTCTAAGTGTTGCAGTTCTTTCCTCTAACACTTGTATCCTAAAGTACAAACTGTGCATTGCTTCTATAATTGATGGCATTCCTAACTTTGTTATATATACTAAAGTCTTCTATTTCTAACATTATAAAAAGTTGGTGAATCTTGCAGAGAAGGCCCATAAAGGTATGTCTGCGGTTGCATGAAATCAGTCATGAAATAGTTAAGTAGTAATATAATGCATTATTTGTTTTAATGTTATTCAGTTTATACGTCAGCTATATTTACTTTTCCAGGGGATGATAGTATTTTCTTTTAGTTATAATGAGTCTAGTTTATTAATTTATATTACTAGCTGGAAATAAACTTTGATATTGTGAGTAGAATTTTATTGAGTAGTCTAAAGAATCTATTACCTGCAGATGGAAGGATTGCCACATATATGATCATCTATTTGCATATTTCTAACAAAAGTACAAGACCATCGTCTAAGTCATAAGATTGGATTAGTTTATTCAGTTTTAGGTACATATAAATTCATGGATATAGAGCTGTGAAAGGTCAATAATTACACGGTATATTAGTTCATTTTAGTTCACGTGAAAGTGTCTTGGCTACATATATATGTCTCCATTTCCAGATATATTCATCTTAATTTGGTTTTTTCTTGAATATCCATTGAGGTGCATTGAACTTAGTGCATTTTTATTTGGAGGAAATTACATCACCCTCATAATCTATTATATTAATTTAGTTTTCGGTTTCGTATACTTTATAGGAGTATTACTTATTAAGTTTAGTCCGAAAGAGATTTTAACTTTTCACTTCTGAATTGTCAAATATGTTTTCCTCTATGTTTTAAACACTATTTATTATGAGATATAGAAATTTAAAAAATCAGCATCCCTTTTATTTTATGTAGTTTTTAAAGTTTTATCTTAGAGGTAAATTAGT
The DNA here is from genome assembly GCF_001879085.1 of Nicotiana attenuata. Classification (NCBI taxonomy): domain Eukaryota; kingdom Viridiplantae; phylum Streptophyta; class Magnoliopsida; order Solanales; family Solanaceae; genus Nicotiana; species Nicotiana attenuata. The sequence goes on from NW_017670438.1 coordinate 428,083, forward strand.
TTTGCGTTCGATTTCACTCTAAAATATGTACTAGTAATTATTTGCATATCTAAACTATAAATGTGAGAGTTAAATATATTAAGTTTTATAACTTTTAACATTCGAAATAATGTTTTTGTAGTTTTTATTATTTTAAAATCACATATTCACAAGATAAAAAAAATTGTAACTCACTAGTCAGCTTAACCACGATAAAGCAAATGCAAATACTATATCATGTGTTCTCATTCCAGATCAAATAACGAAATTGAAAAAGAAAGGGCCAAACAAGATTAAAGTTTAATTATCCATACGAGTCAAATAGTGATACCTAGATTTTATACCACCAAGAGTTGTGGTGTGATGGATATGATATTATGATCCCTTTGGCCTCCATACTTAACAAGAGATTTCGGATTTGAGCCATGAGACCGGTGTTGGTTCTCCAAGTTCACGCAAGTATATATGGCCGACAAGTAATAAAGTGACTCAAAAGTCAGATATCGATTCCACGAAGACTTAGAATGATTATTAACTAGGCTAATTCAAATCAATTAACTGTCCAAAATAATCAAGAGTGTTATTTTTGTATTAATCTATTGTTGCGGAAACTAAACAAGTGATGACTAGTTTATCAAGAAAGCAAACGTATGTTGTTGGATTTTACTCAGAGAAGATGAAGATTCCAGGGTTGTGGTCGATTTATCAATCCTATTGAGTTCGTAAATTACACTAGTTAGTCTGAATTACCTGTGGTTGCTAATTGACCGGATCGTTTGTATGAACAGCATGTTTCCACAATACTATCCGTCTATTCACAATATATCAATCCTATATACCTAATCTATCATGAACGAATATAATACGTAATTCAATTAAGCGAGGCCGTTAGGTATATTCCTATCCTAACCGTGAAATCGTTCCTCGAGCCACGAGTTCAGAAATAAGCTTTCTTTAACTTCACTCTAATCTAAACATGGCTTTCCCAAGCATAACATAGATAGTAGGGTGAATCGGTACCTACAACAATTCACAAGTTAAAACAAGAATTAAAGAAACAATGAAAAGATGATAATTTGAATTAACGAGTATGTAATTAATAAACTTCAATATACATGACAACCACAACCGAAGAAACTAGACTGCTTAACCATTCATGTTCGTAGTAGCAAATATCACTACAACAATATGCATCTATAGCTACAGATTCTTAGCTACGATTGTAAAAAAAAAACGTGGCTACAGATATATCCAAGTATTTTGCATAAAAAATTTACAAATAAAAGATGAGGGAATGAAGAACTCGATGATTTTCTCCTCCATAGTTTGTTCCATGTGATGTTCCCGCCTCCAAATAATGTCCAACCCCCCAAAAATAGGTTTAGAACCCCTTTTATATATGTTGGGGATGTGTAAGGTTGAAATCACCAAGCCCCCGCTGAATTAGGACGAACTCCGCCCTTGGGTGCCACGGTTGGCGCCTGGCACGAAGCTGAGTAGTGAAGTTTTTGGCCTGCTGTCAAAGTCGTTTTGGTTGGCGCCTGGTGCGAAACTTGACAGTGAACTTTTTGGTCTGCTGTCAGCAGCGTTTTTGTTGGCACCTGGCTCCAAATTGGACGCCAAAGTCATACTTCCTCCAATTTTTTTGTTTTTCTTCAATTTACACGCAAACTTTCCAAACACTTCCAATTGACTCCTACATATATAAATACCATTACTAAGCTCGAGACACAAATATTCACTCTAAAATTAATAAGATCGAGGCATAATGTAAGGCAAATTACATGCAAAAATATGAATTTTTAGCCAAATATCAGACGGAAAAACCTATGGTAGTAAATGCTTTCCCCTTACTTTGATGTTCCTTATGCAATACGAATCTAGATTGGTCGAAGTTTCAATATGGACATCGGTCACCGAATAAAAAAAAGCTAGATTATAAAATAGGTGATCAAATCAAGATTGGTTGGCAACTTGCAAGTTGGAATGGACGCCCATAAAGTTCAATGGATTACTCCTCTATTAAATTCAGAGAAAGAGACAAATTTACGCGGTTTCCACGATAAAGCCCTTGCAACAAGCAATTCACGTGGAAGTGCTTTTCTCTTAAGCTGCTATTTATTAGCTCTTGGCTTCTTTTTTTGACGGAAATTAGCTCTTGGCTTCCCTTCAACAGTTCGATCATTTGCCGCTTATATTCAATTCTCAGAAGAACTCCGTGATATTGACACATTCGACTGTCATAAAATACTCTATTTTATTCATTTCTTTATACAGTCAAATCTTTCTTTAATAATTTTGTTTGTTCCGATATTTTTTAGCTGCTATTGTGAAATGCTGGTATAGCGAACATATGTTATATCATAACATAATAATCTGTTTCGAGAAAAATTTTGCCTTTGTAGTAAACAATTATTATATAAGGATACTCTTATGAAGAGGTGTAACTGTATTTGTCACAAAGCAAATATAGCAAGAGCGAGAGATCAGATGGAGTCAGATCCTGCGGCTTGTCTAAGTCAATATATAACGGTGAAATACATCGTCCAATCATATAAACATCGTCGTCATACGTAGGATATTATCCTTAATATTTAATATTCTCTCCGTTTCATATTAGATGAGGTAGTTTGACTCGTTACGGAGTTTAAGAAGAAAGAAGAATTGTGGTCTTAAAAGCTTAAGGAGTAAAAGGTTTGTGGGGCCATGTCATTTGTGTGGCTATAAAAGCTTCTCATTAAGGGTAAATGACTAAAATAAAGAATTTAAAGTTTGAATTATTTCCAAATTTAAAAATATGTCATTTATTTTGGAACAGACTAAAAAGAAAAATACCTCATCTAAAATGAAACGGAGGGAGTAATAAGGAAGATGGCCAAAAACCACATATTGCGTTGACTAGTGTGTGGATGTGCTATATGCTTTCAAAACACGTGAAAAGAACATTATAAAATGACGGTAATGCTAAAGTGGAATGCGACTTGGAAATTCATACATGACAACTGTATAATGATGTGGCATGCCACACCAACAAAATCTTAAGACTGACCATGCTTAACTTGCATAAAAAAATCTTTTACCTTAAATTATGTAAGTTGAAAAATATTTTTGCGGGTGGGGTGGGAGGTTGGATGGGTAGGTGGTGCAGAAAAACGAAAAAACAGAAAATTAAAAATACAAAAAAAAAGGTAATCTTTTTTTGAGAATGTTTGCGCTGCGCGGGAGGGGTGAGGGGGAGTGGTGCAGAAAAACAAAAAAAATAAAAAATTTAAAATACAAAAAAAATAGGTAAAAATTTTTTTGAGGGGTTTGCGCGGCGGGGGGTGGGCTGGGTGGTGCAGAAAAACGAAAAAACAAAAAATTAAAAATACAAAAAAAAAAGGTAAATTTTTTTTTAGGGTGTTTGCG